>NW_006796961.1:136832-175597 GCF_000442215.2 Lipotes vexillifer | reverse complement strand
ATCCCCCAGAGCCCTACTCCGCCCCTTTCCCTACCCCAAGGTAGAGTTAACATTTCCCCTCTCTATGCATTCCGTATATGACCAAACCTAAGGCATCATTAATTTTAAGGTACGCTTGTGTTTTATGTATCACCAGACCTAACAAACTATGACACAATGCCTTCTTATTCTTTAGAATTTTTATGTTATCCTTACTGAACAAGCTATTGTAGATTTATCTGGAAAAAACTTTTACAACATATCACTCTTTCTGATATATGAAAAGGAAAACAGAAGTGGAAAATAAGTTAGTTAAGATATTTTGGAAACTTCTTTACATTCATAATGTTCAAAATTACTTTCAGCACAGAGCTATCAAAGTCTATGTTTCAATGTCCATGTTTCTCTACATCGCTAGTTCTCAAGGTATGGTCTCTAGACCAGCAACATTAACATCATCTGGGAACTTAGAAATTCAGATTCTCAGGCTCTGCCCCAGATTTGATGAACCAGAAGGTCTGGGGTGGGGCCCAGCAAGTTGTGTTTAACAGGTTCTCCAGGTGATTCTGAGGCATGCTCAAGTCTGAGAACCCAGATCTGCACGGTATTGTTCTCTGGTCTACCAACAGTAGGATGATGAAGTGTTTATGAAAAGAACCCCAAAGAGAACCAGAAGCCATTGCTGGCTCTCTACCACCCTTACACTCCTCAGTAGAGCACACAAGTATAAACCAAATAGCCTTAGCTTTTTACCTGTGAGAAGATGAGATTATAATAGCTTTTTTAAAAAAAAATTAATTTATTTTTGGCTGAATTGGGTCTTTGTTGCTGCACGTGGGCTTTCTCTAGTTGCGGTGAGCGGAGGCTACTCTTTGTTGTGGTGCCCGGGCTTCCTAATGTGGTGGCTTCTCTTGTTGTGGAGCACGGGCTCTAGATGCATGGGCTTCAGTACGTGTGGTGTGTGGGCTCAGTAGTTGTGGCTCACAGGCTCTAGAGCGCAGGCTCAGTAGCTGTGGCACACGAGCTTAGTTGCTCCATGGCATGTGGGATCTTCCTGGACCAGGGCTCGAACCCATGCCCCCTGCATTGGAAGGCGGATTCTTAACCACTGTGCCACCAAGGAAGCCCCTATAATAGCTTTTTATAACCAAGTTATTACAGCATAAAACTCCAGGGACTTTCTTGCTGAAAACCAGGCCCTCTAAAAGTGTCTCAGATTTTTTTTTAGAGTTTCCTGCAGGTCCACCTTACAGATGCCCTTTCTATCCAACCATCCACCCACCCACCCACCTGCCTTTCCATCCATCCACTCACCCACCTGTCTTTCTGTCCATCCCCAATCCATCCATCCATCCATCCATGCCAGACCTTTCACCTTACTGCCAGGTAGCTGTCTTTGCTACTTTTGACCTCCATGAGGTCACTGTCTTGTGCTGGTTCCTAGCCCTGACATTCATGCCCTAGACTCAGAAACTATTTCTGCTTCCTCCTGGCTCATCTCAACCAGGTTGTGATGTTTAACAAGGCTTTACTGAGGTCAGAGGTAATGTCATCCTGTTAAATCCATGTTGGATCCTGATCCTCCTCTGCTGAGAGCCCATGTGACTCCCACCTCACTCCGAGTAAAAGCCAAATTCCTCACTGTGGCCTGTAGGGCTCTGCATGATCTGCCCCTGTCACATCCTTGCCCTCACCTCCTCCCAGACTCTCCCTCACTTTTTCTGCTTTGACCACACTGGCTCTTTGTCTTTCCTTGAAGATGACAGGCACTCTCCTGCCTCTGGGCCTTTGCCCTTGCTGTTCCCTGTATCTAAATGCTTTTCCTCAGATACCTTCAGGTAACCATATGGCTCACTTCCTCATTTCAAGTTATTGGTTAAGTGTCCCCTTGTCAGTGAGGCCTTCCCTGACTGCCCTGTCTAAAATCACACACACACACACACACACACACACACACACACACACACACACACCCTATCCCCATTGCCCAATTATTTTTATTCATTGTACCCACCACTTTCTAATATACAAAACAGTTTGCTTATTTACTTTATTTATTTAGTTTATTGTCTCTCTCCACTACTGCAATGCCAGATCCATAGGGCAAGGATTTTTGTTTATTCATTGTTGTAACCCTTAGAGTAGTTATCGGCTGCTTCAAGTCACTGACTAGCTCCTGAGAGGTCTCCTGGTGGTGGGGGCCAGCAGCTCTCAGCAATGGCAATCTCTGGGCATCTACATATCTGAGTCCAGGCTCAATCTCCAGCCTCACCCCAGAGGGCACTGCTCCATTCTTGGTCCAAGGGATAAAATAGTGAACAGACAAAAATCCCTATTCTCATGGAGTCTTGTTTTTGCACACGCTGTTCCCTCTACCTGAAATTTCCTTTCTCTCTCTAACTCTAGCTCCCCTTCCAACTCCCAGACCCAGAAGAGATATTTCCTCCCAGGAAACCTTCACAATAGCTCCAAAAGTAACTTCTACTAATTGATAGACATTCCTTTATGATGTGGTTATCTTAGGCCAGTCTCCTTTTAGCAGATCTTGAGGTAGGAATTAAGATGCACATGCTTTGTTGGGGAATGCACATGCTTTTGTAAGGGTTTGGATGTACTTGATTTGTCTGAGAGGCAGGGTTGTGATCACATGATTTGTTGGATTAGTAAGGGTTGGGATGACATAATTTGTTGGAGGAGTAAGTGTTGGCATGCAAATGATTTTTTTGGAGGGTAACAGTTAGACTGCACATGATATGTTGGGGGGAACAGTTAGCGTGCAAATAATTTGTTGGGGGTAATTGTTGGGATGTACATGGTTTATTGGGGGCAGGGGGAGAAGGGGTTGGAATGCACATGATTATTTTAGGGAGGATATGGGCTGTCCCAGCTAATTCCATGGGGGAGCTCTTGAGTGGGTACCATGGAGATGATCCATCTTGAGGCAAAGCCTTTCATCCCCCTGTTTTAGTCAGTCATTGGTTATGGGCTGCCTCTGGGGGTGGGGTGTGTACATAACTTGACAGGCAAAGTGATGAATGGGATCTGGACAGGGCACCAGGAGTGTTCACTACAGTGCTCAAAACTTTGTCTGGTTATGTTTACCCACTGCCTCAAAAGTTGCTATACAGAATATGAAGGTCACTTCCTCTTCCTTTTAAAGTGTCCAAAACAATGATTTCCCATAAACCATGTTGCATCATCACATGATAAAGCCAGGGGTAAGCAGCTTACACATAATTCTTAATTCTTTACAGTCTCAAGGATTATGATGTCGCTCAGGCTTAGTTCATGTTAAGTGTTGGTGTAGAGGATGATGTTAGTACCTCCCCTGGCCCCATTTCCTGGCCTACTCCTTAGAACTAGTTCCATGAAAATATATTAAAAAAAAAAAAACAAATAAAGGAAAAAAAATCAAATTTTGTTAATGTCATGAGTGTACCACCCCCCCCCCCACCGCGGCAAGAACAAAGGGATTTTTCTTTTTAAAGATTTTTTTTTTTTTTTTTTGCGGTACACAGGCCTCTCACTGTTGTGGCCTCTCCCATTGTGGAGCACAGGCTCTGGACACGCAGGCTCAGCGGCCATGGCTCACGGGCCCAGCCGCTCTGTGGCATGTGAGATCTTCCCAGACCGGGGCACGAACCCGCGTCCCCTGCATCGGCAGACTGACTCTCAACCACTGAGCCACCAGGGAAGCCCTAAAGATTTTTTTGATGTGGACCATTTTTAAGGTCTTTATAGAATTTGTTACAACATTGTTTCAGTTTTATGCTTTGGTTTTCTGGCTGTGAGGCATGTGGGATCTTAGGTCCCTAACCAGGGATTGAACCCACACACCCTGAATTGGAAGGCAAAGTCTCAACCACTGGACCATCAGGGAAGTCCCGAGGATTTTTCTTTATGTACCCATCTCCCAGCTGTTGTGAGATGGCTGTTACTGTTACTGAACCAAACTTGGGTCTGCTCGCCCACTCGTAGTAAAGCCAATCTACTGACACCAGGTTGTGGTGAAGGAAAGTGCAGGGTTTATTGCAGGGCACCAAGCAAGGAGTCCAGGCAGCTAGAGCTCCAAGGCCTAAACTCCACGATGGCTTTCAGGGAAAGGTTGTTAAAGACAGGGTGAGGGAGAGGGTTCCAGCGTGTGATCAGCTTGTGGACATTCTTTTGATTGGTTGGTGGTGGAAGGTAATTGGGAGTCAACATCATCAACCTTCTGGTTCCATCTGGTCTGGGGTCTACGTGCTTGTGGGCAGCATACAGTTAACTTCTTTCCATCTGGTGGGGGTTTCAGTATCTGCAAAACAGCTCAGAGGACATGGACAGAATATTATCTATAGCCCTTGAGGAGGAACTAAAGGTCCTTGACTTTGTTTAATGGCTAAACTATTATTTTGTCTTACTTGTCTGTTTTCCTTTTTTTCTGCATTTTCTCACTTCTCTGATTAAATTCATTCTTTGGAACTCAGGGAAGACCTAGGAGGATAAAGTTTTTCTACAAACAAGAGGTGGGTGGAGGACATGAAGTGAGGGTGCCTGTCCTGGGAAGGCCCCATGGGGTCCTGCTTGGTTACATTATCACTCACATCTGCCCTTTCCTTCAAAAAATTGTCCTCATCTAAACAGGAGCTGCTCTGGCAGGTAATGATCCTCATCCATAGGGAGAATCTTGCAGCTAATGACTGTTAGAGATGGGGGTACGAAAGGCCAGCCCCTTATCTCAGAGTGGGAGCAACTCTGTGTTATCACCCATGCTCCAGGGCTCCTCCTGGAATCAGGGTGATGTTTGACTTTGGCTGAACCTACCTCTTTTTTTAAATTTATTTTTTGGCCATGCTGCAGGACATGTGGGATCTCAGTTCCCTGACCAGAGACCCAACCCCTGCCCCCTGCAGTGGAAGCGTGGAGTCTTAACCATTGGACCACCGGGGAATTCCTAAGAACATACATTTTTGTTCAACTCCTTCATCTCCCTTATCCTGTTTTCCTCACTCTCTCTCTCTCCTGGCAGTATCCCCAACAAATCATGAGCACCCAGCCCCCACCTACAGAACTTGACCTAACACAGTCCCTCCCTTATTTGGCTATATCATCAAAACAGGAAAAAAGAATTCAAGATTTCCAGCTCTTTCTGGTTTTATTCTGAGACAAGATTTAGAAATACTGTACATGGGACCGCCTCCTAAGTGGAAGCCCAGTGAAGGCGGCTAGGACTAGCCTCCCAGCCAGGAAGGACACATGGGTATGGAGCTGGTTGCAGCCACTCAGCCCGGGCTCAGCAAGGCTGCCGAGGGCATCCTGGGGGCTCCGTGGAGGTGCACCCATCACGCGGCTCCAGGGACCCGTGGGGTCCCACGCGGTGCCGATGACTTTTCTCCCGCCCTCCTCTTCCTCCTGACCACTACTTTCAGGTGCCAGGAGCAGGCCCAGACCACAGACTGGAGGTCTACCCTGCAGGCCAACCGGAAGGGTGTTCACAAGATAGACAAGCGCCTGAATGCAGTCTTGGACCTCCTGGGAGGAGGGGACTGGCTCTGCCAGAGTAAATGCAGCGCTGGATCTAAGCCTTTCCCACGTTGTGATGATAAACCATCCCCACCGAATGGTGTCCTTCACTGTTTGGTGTTCATCTGAACATTGGCATCCCTCCCCCGACAAAGTGCTGCAAACAACGTGACAGGGGCTATGGGACGTGTGGCAAAAGCAAAAAGGACTGTGATGAGGAGTACGAATATTGTCCCTCCAAGATCTGCCGAGATTTGCGTAAAACACTAGGACCAGCTCAGCACGTAAGTGAAACCACAGTGGAGCTCTTGCTTGACAGTGTTATACATTTAGGCAGTAAATCATAACTGGACAGCAAAGGAGCCTCATGTAGCTGTCGCTACAATCAAAAAACTGATCTTTAAAGAAGATACAGGTGGTGACAGCAGATGAGGACAGATGAACGTAACCTTTGACAAAGGACTAATGTTTTAACCGCATAAAGCTGCCTTATTTTTGTGAAAGGGTTATTTTTTTAAACATCTTTATTGGAGGAGTATAATTGCTTTATAATGGTGTGTTAGTTTCTGCTTTATAACAAAGTGAATCAGCTATACGTATACATATATCCCCATATCTCCTTCCTCTTTCGTATCCCTCCCACCCTCCCTATCCCATCCCTCTAGGTGGTCACAAAGCACCGAGCTGATCTCCCTGTGTTATGCGGCTGCTTCCCACTAGCTATCTATTTTACATTTGGTAGCGTATATATGACCATGTCACTCTCTCACTTCGTCCCAGCTTACCCTTCCCACACCCCATGTACTCAAGTCCATTCTCTACATCTGCGTGAAAGGGTTATTTTGACATTAAAACTTCAAACTAAAGAAAAAAAATTGGGGAGGTTATCTTTCTGGATGTGCTGCCTTAGTGTGCCTAATTGTCTTGACCAATTTCAGAAAAGGTGCATATTAAGGGGAGAATTTTTTTAAAAGAAAGAGTCTGTAACTCAATTTTCACAACTGTATTTACCAAAAAAATAAGGTCAAGTGTAAAATTCATTATAAAGTATGTTCAACATTATCTTATTTGGAAATAGGGGGAAACTTCTCTTATGTTTGTTTACTGTAAACATTTAAATATACATTTATGCTTGGAAAACAACGAACACTGTACTTGGATCATGAAAGGGTGCAAATAAGGTCCCTTGTTATTACTATTATTTTATTGATAATGATGAGGATGATGGTTGAATCCTATTTGAACTTAGAGTACTTAGTCCTTACACCATACTGCCACCTTCCGGGGAACCTACGGAATAAGAAATTCAAAGCAGCTTCAAGTGCTGGGTTTATGAAACAGGTCGAAATCTTTGGGATGTGAGGGACCGAAGCAAATCCTGCAGAAATACTAACTAGTGACTTTTTATATCACCTTAAATCTATTAATATGTTCTTATTGCATTTGAAAATTCAGGTCCAAAGATACTCATTAAGTTAATAAGCTAAATTTTGTAACAAGTGCATAACAATGGGAGTTAGGAACTTTATTCATCCCTCCACCTACCCACCCATCATCCACCCATCCACCCCATTCATCCATTCATCATCCACCATCCATTCACCCATCATCTACTCGTTCATCCAACAAATGTTTAAGATATACCTTCTCTGTGCTCAGTGATTTTATGTCAGGGTTATTAATTTTACTCAATCTCAATTTTCTCATATTTCAAGTGGGGTTAATCATGCCAATCCATTTACTCTTTAGGGGAAAGAAATACATTCATGGCACTAACAAAATTTGATTTTCTTTCTTTTATTTGTTAAAAAATGCATTTTTCATGCAAATAGTTCTAGGCAATAAAATCAGATAATTGGTGCAGAGCAAGTTTGGGAATAGAGAAATGCTAGGGGATTAAAATAAAGATGTTGCTATGTAGTTAACTCATAACACTGACATATTTTGAGTAGCTCTTGTAAATTATATACCACTTCAGTTTTAATGACTTCACCACATTGCATTGTGTGGAATTATTTATTCAATTCCCTACTGATAGACAAGACACTTAGGCTGCTTCCATTTTCACCCTATAACAAATAATACTGCAGTGAACATCCTTATGTGTTTTATCACTGAGATCTTTTTTTTTTTTTTTTTTTTTTTTTTGTCTATCTTGCCTCCCCCATTGGGGTCATGATTTGCCTCAACTGTTCAGGGTGCCACTCTTCCAAGGCACCTGCTGACTTTTCCCTCCTCTCTGTCCATCTAAATTTGACTGCCTTTATCCATTTCCCAGCAAAACTGCTCCAGCTAACACAATTAGAACATGGATGACCATGATGAGCTCTGTAACTTTACATCTTTCAAAGCTTGGCATACAAAGCTTTCTCAATTTCTGCCCCATGATTAATCACTTCCCTGGATGACTGACAGTGGGAACATTCATTTCCTTCAGAAAAACACTACTTCCACCTACTGGGTGTCATCTTGTCCAGGTGAACAACACACCCAATTGTTTTAATCACCTCCTATTCAGAACCCTGTTGGTGAGGGAGGGATTCCTGCCCTGGAGTTGTGAGGATGGCCCCAAAGGTCCCACGATACTCATGATACTCAGCTCAGGAGAGGAGGACACCATATGCCAGGCCAGGCTACATGGGCTTGTGCTTGGGAGCAGAGTGAACTACCAAGGGGCAGTGGGAGGTGGCGTTATAGTACCAAGAGGGTAGGTGCCCCTGGTTCCCAGGGGATTGGCTTGCTGGGATAATTCTATGGGATGACAGGGAACTGAAACCCACTTCACCGGGATAAGCAGGAACTGCGCCTGGTCCCCATGATAAGGAGGATTGTTTGCTAGGGGATCATTTCTGTGGGAGCAGAGCGAGGAGGTGAACTTACACTAGGCCATTCAAGACCATCCCACTTTTCCCCAGATGTCAAGGCAGCACATAATAGTGAACCTTAATTTTAGGCCTTACACCACACCTCCCAAACAATAAGGTCAAGTATAAGGAATAAAACAATGAATAATGTAAAAGCTCACCTCCCAGGCACAACCAGGATTAATAGTTGCGACCAGCCTTCCGTCTATCCCTGTCTGCATACCTGCAGAGAGAAGGATGGCAGACCAGGTCAACTGTAGAGAATATTTGTCATTCTTTTTTGACGGCCCAGATCAATTCAACACCTCCTATACTTCTCACTCTAGAAGTCAGATCCCACCCTTCCTTGCCTGCCTTGTAGCACAGGGCTAGGCTCCACAAAGGAGATCCAGCATCACGTGAATCCTAAGCTAACAATGCAGAAAGCAAGAATTTCAGGGGACCCATTCTGGGAGGGTAGTGAAATGGAGAGGACGCTATGGTCCTTCCCTGCCATGCCCTCTGCCTGCCTTTTGTCTGCGGAAAAACTTTAGCCAAAGAATAAGTTTAATCAGAGAAGTGAGAAAATGCAGAAACAAAGGAAAACAGCCAAAGGAGACCAAATAATATTAGTCCTTAAGCATAGTCAAGGACCTTTAGTTCCTTCTCAAGGACTATAGATAATATTCTGAGCCAGATCCTCTGAGCTGTCTTAGAGATACTGAAACCCTCACCAGGTGGAAGACGTTAACTACATGATGACCAGACTGTACCAATGACGTAAGCTGCCACAATTCCAAGAATTGGCCTCAAGGAAATGGGAAGAAACCAACCCTGGAAGTGAAGATTAACTGTACTTAAAACAATCAAAATGATGCTGCTCAGACCACTGCATGACCAATTTCAAGATGACTGTCAGAGCTGACTGTGCTGTTTCTGCATGTAGCCCCCTCCCTCCGTCTATAAAAGCTCTTGCCCACTGATTGTCAGTGGGAGAGGGAATCAGCCTTTGGACAGGAGTCTGCCCTCCCACCGGTTGCTGTCATCCAGGATAAAGCAAAGTTTCCTTTCCACCAACCTTGCCTCTTTATTGGCTTTTGAACAGCAAGCAGCTGGACCTCCTATTTTGGTAACAGTAGCAGCAGCTATACAAGGTTTTCTGGGGTTACCAGTGCCAGAGGATCAAGAGTTAACATCCAGCACCCAGGGTTGGTCACATCAGTGTCTGGGTTTTGGTGTCTGTGCCTGCCGCGTGGGAAATTACCTTAATGCAATGACAGGCCCCAACTATATCACCAGGCAAGCCATGCTGGAGGTCACAGAATAGAAAGGTTCACAGGCCAAACTGAAATACTTAAATCACATGGTTTACTAAATCAACTTAAAACACAGCGAGGAACAAGAGGAGAGATGGAGTAACACACTTAGGTGTGTGAGTGGACAGACCATGCTGAGTTCTAGGGTACACAATGTTCGTATGTCTTGTCTCCTTCCCTTTGCCCAGTCAGGCTTCCCTGCTGCTGCTGAGGACAGAGCTGAGGTTTGAGCAAGCAGTCCCCAACCAGAAGGTGCCCTGGACAATGACATATGCTTTTGGCCACTGGCATTGAAGTCCAAGGAGCAAGTGAGGAATTCGAGGAGTTGCTTCTATTTGTGATGGGGAGATTAAAAAAAAAAGAATGACAAGCTCAAAGTCCTAAAATATTTGCTCAAGTCACTTGTCAGGGAATCAGGGACTTTATCGTACTTTACTAAAAGAATGTCTTATTTCCTACATCCTCAGGCTGAAATAATCTAAAACTAACCTTAAAGTTTTATCTTGCAGGTAGCAGAATTGCAGCCACAGATAAACTCACAGCCTCAGTGAATTCCCAATTGTGATAGTGTTTGTGTTAAGGAGACTCCATAACTGTCCTAAAATAATCTCTGGGAACAAGTAAACTCTTAAGAACACTTTTAATTTGTATCTTCAAAAAGATAAAACAAGAATAGTTGCAAGTAAAAAAAGAATAAGACAGAGCTTTAAGAAATTAAAATTATGGAAGCCAACATGAAAATTCAATAAAAGGATTAGATATAAAGTGGTGACACTCTGCAAGAAAGGAGACCAAAAAGATAGAGTCTGAGGAGTTTTAGAAAGAAAGAAACAAAAAAGAGAAAAAATCCAAAAGGAGCATGCTATCTAAGAAAATAATATAAAATACTTTCCCAGAGCTGAAAGACATGGATTTCCAGATCAAAGAAGCCTACTGAGTAAACCACAGTGAAATTTTGGAACATGTAGTATATAAAGAAATTATTTTTTCTATTTCTTTATATTTCCCATAATATATAACACTTTAAAATAAGTAACATGGATGACTTTAAGTTGTCATAACCCTTTCTGTTCTATGGGGCATTTTTTTTTTGTCAATTCCTGTTGGGTGTTATTTGTGTTTGTATTGTTGGTGTGGCAAGAACTCTACTGAGGATATAATCTTCTCTTTATATTAGGAATATATCTCCAAGTTTATCACTTATCATTTACTCTTTACTCTTAATATAGAGAATGTTATAATTTAAGTCTATTAAATCTATCAGTGTTTTTCTTTGTGATATATTAGAAAAATAAGTATTGAATAATATGGATGATTTTAATAATATAAATACAAAACAAGGCAGAAAGGACAAAATAATTGATAATCAGGAAACAACACCAAATACTACTCTTAATTTTGACCATAACTTGTACTTTTAAAAGTTAACATACTGAAGAAAAGGTAGAGCAAATTGAGAAGAGTAAAGAGAACTGGCTCACCCACCACCAGTCCCTCCCATCAGGAAACTTGCACAAGCCCCTTAGATAGCCTCACCCACCACAAGGCAGACAGCAGAAGCAAGAAGAACTACAATCCTACAGCCTGTGGAACAAAAACCACATTCACAGAAAGATAGACAAGATGAAAAGGCAGAGGGCTATGTACCAGATGAAGGAACAAGGTAAAACCCCAGAAAAACAACTAAATGAAGTGGAGCTAGGCAACCTTCCAGAAAAAGAATTCAGAATAATGATAATGAAGATGATCCATGACCTCGGAAAAAGAATGGAGGCAAAGATCGAGAAAATGCAAGAAATGTTTAACAAAGACCTAGAAGAATTAAAGAACAAACAAACAGATATGAACAATACAATAACTGAAATGAAAATTACACTAGAAGGAATCAACAGCAGAATAACTGAGGCAGAAGGACGGATAAGTGACCTGGAAGACAGAATGGTGGAATTCACTGCTGCAAAACAGAATAAAGAAAAAAGAATGAAAAGAAATGAAGACAGCCTAAGAGACCTCTGGGACAACATTGAATGCAGCAACATTTGCATTATAGGGGTCCCAGAGGAGAGAAAGGACCCAAGAAAATATTTTAAGAGATGAAAGGGAAGAACCTACAACCAAGATTACTCTACCTGGCAAGGATCTCATTCAGATTCGATGGAGAAATCAAAAGCTTTACAGACAAGCAAAAGCTAAGAGATTCAGCACCACAAAACCAGCCCTACAACAAATGATAAAGGAACTTCTCTAAGAGGGAAACACAAGAGAAGAAAAGGACCTACAAAAAGAAACCCAGAACAATTAAGAAAATGGTCATAGGAACATACATATCGATAATTACCTTAAACATGAATGGATTAAATGCTCCAACCAAAAGACACAGGCTTGCTGCATGGATATAAATACAAGACCTATCTATATGCTGTCTACAAGAGACCCACTTCAGACCTAGGGACACATACACACTGAAAGTGAGGGGATGGAAAAATATATTCTATGCAAATGGAAATCAAAAGAAAGCTGGACTAGCAATACTCATATCAGATAAAATAGACTTTAAAATAAAGAATGTTACAAGAGACAAGGAAGGACACTACATAATGATCAAGGCATCAATCCAAGAAGAAGATATACCAATTATAAATATATATGCACCCAACAAAGGAGCACCTCAATACATAAGGCAACTGCTAACAGCTATAAAAGAGGAAATCAACAGTAGCACAATAATAGTGGGGGATTTTAACACCTCACTTACACCAATGGACAGATCATCCAAAATGAAAATAAATAAGGAAACAGAAGCTTTAAATGACACAATAGGCCAGATAGATTTAATTGATATTTATGGGACATTCCATGCAAAAACAGCAGATTACACTTTCTTCTCAAGTGCACACGGAACATTCTCCATGATAGATCACACCTTGGGTCAGAAATCAAGCCACAGTAAATTTAAGAAAATTGAAATCATATCAAGCATCTTTTCTGGCCACAATGCTATGAGATTAGAAATGAATTACAGGGAAAAAAAAGTAAAAAACACAAACACATGGAGGCTAAACAATACGTTACTAAATAACCAGGAGATCACTGAAGAAATCAAAGAGGAAATCAAAAAATACCTAGAGACAAATGACAATGAAAACACGACAGCCCAAAACCTATGGGATGCAGCAAAAGCAGTTATAAGAGGGAAGTTTATAGCTATACAAGCCTACCTCAAGAAACTAGAAAAATCTCAAATAAACAATCTAACCTTACACCTAAAGGAACTAGAGAAAGAAGAACAAACAAAACCCAAAGTTAGCAGAAAGAAAGAAATCATAAAGATCAGAGCAGAAATAAATGAAACAGAAACAAAGAAAACAATAGCAAAAATCAATAAAACCAAAAGCTGGTTCTTTGAGAAGATAAACAAAATTGATAAACCATTAGCCAGATTCATCAAGAAAAAGAGGGAGAGGACTCAAATCAATAAAATTAGAAATGAAAATGGAGAAGTTACAAGAGACACCGCAGAAATACAAAGAATCCTAAGAGACTACTACCAGCAACTTTACGCCAATAAAATGGACAATCTGGAAGAAATGGACAAATTCTTAGAAAGGTATAAACTTCCAAGACTGAATGAGGAAGAAATAGAAAATATGAACAGACCAATCACAAGTAATGAAATTGAAACTGTGATTAAAAATCTTCCAGCAAACAAAAGTCCAGGATCAGATGGCTTCACAGGTGAATTCTATCAAACATTTAGAGAAGAGCTAACGCCCATCCTTCTCAAACTCTTCCAAAAAATTGTGGAGGAAGGAACACTCCCAAACTCATTCCATGAGGCCACCATCACCCTGATACCAAAAACAGACAAAGATACTACAAAAAAAGAAAATTACAGACCAATAACACTGTGAATATAGATGCAAAAATCCTCAACAAAATACTCGCAAACAGAATCCAACAACACATTAAAAGGATCATACATTGTGATTCAGTGGGATTTATCCCAGGGATGCAAGGATTCTTCAATATACACAAATCAATCAATGTGATACACAATATTAACAAACTGAAGGAGAAAAACCATATGATCATCTCAATCGATGCAGAAAAAGCTTTTGACAAAATTCAACACCCATTTATGATAAAAACTCTCCAGAAAGTGGGCATAGAGGGAACCTACCTCAACATAACAAGGGCCATATACGACACACCCACAGCAAACATCATTTTCAATGACTGAAAGCATTTCCTCTAAGATCAGGAACAAGACAAGATGTCCACTCTCGCCACTATTATTCAACATAGTTTTGGAAGTTCTAGCCACGGCAATCAGAGAAGAAAAAGAAATGAAAGGAATACAAATTGGAAAAGAAGAAGTAAAACTGTCACTGTTTGCAGATGACATGATACTATACATAAAGAATCCTAAAGATGCCACCAGAAAACTGCTAGAGGTAATCAATGAATTTGGTAAAGTTGCAGTATACAAAATTAACGCACAGACATCTCCTGCATTCCTATACATTAATGATGAAAAATCTGAAAGAGAAATTAAGGAAACACTCCCATTTACCATTGCAACAAAAAGAATAAAATACCTGGAAATAAACCTACCTAGAGAGACAAAAGACCTGTATGCAGAAAACTATAAGACACTGTTGAAAGAAATTAAAGATGATACCAACAGATGGAGAGATATACCATGTTCTTGGATTGGAAGAATCAACATTGTGAAAATGACTATACTACCCAAAGCAATCTACAGATTCAGTGCAATCCCTATCAAATTACCAATGACATTTTTTACAGAACTAGAAAAAAAAAATCTTAAAATTTGTATGGAGACACAAAAGACCTCGAATAGCCAAAGCAGTCTTGAGGGAAAAAAACGGAGCTGGAGGAATCAGACTCCCTCACTTCAGACTATACTACAAAGCTACAGTAAGCAAGACAATATGGTACTGACACAAAACAGAAATACAGATCAATGGAACAAGATAGAAAGCCCAGAGATAAACCCACAAACCTATGGTCAACTAATCTATGACAGAGGAGGCAAGGATATACAATGGAGAAAAGACAGTCTCTTCAATAAGTGGTGCTGGGAAAACTGGACAGGTACATGTAAAAGAATGAAATCAGCACGCTCCCTAACACCATACACAAAAATAAACTCAAAATGGATTCAAGACCTAAGAGTAAGACCGGACACTATAAAACTCTTAGAGGAAAACATAGGAAGAACACTCTTTGACATAAATCACAGCAAGATCGTTTTTGATCCACCTCCTAGAGTAATGGAAATAAAAACAAAAATAAACAAATGGGACCTAATGAAACTTCAAAGCTTTTGCACAGCAAAGGAAACCATAAAGAAGATGAAAAGACAACCCTCAGAATGGGAGAAAATATTTGCAAACAAATCAATGGACAAAGGATTAATCTCCAAACTATATAAACAGCTCATGCAGCTCAATATTAAAAAAACAAAAAACCCAATCCAAAATTGGGTAGAAAACCTAAATAGACATTTCTCCAAAGAAGACATACAGATGGTCAAGAAGCACATGAAAAGCTGCACAACATCACTAATTATTAGAGAAATGAAAATCAAAACTACAATGAGGTATCACCTCACACCAGTTAGAATGGTTATCATCAGAAAATCTAGAAACAACAAATGCTGGAGAGGCTGTGAAGAAAAGGGAACCCTCTTGCACTGTTTGTGGGAATGTAAATTGATACAGCCACTATGAAGAACAGTATGGAGGTTCCTTAGAAAACTAAAAATAGAATTACCATATGATCCAGCAATCCCACTACTGGGCATATACCCAGATAAAACCATAATTCAAAAAGACACATGCACCCCAATATTCATTGCGGCACTACTTACAATAGCCAGGTCATGGAAGCAACCTAAATGCCCATCGACAGACGAATGGATAAAGAAGATGTGGTACGTATATACAATGGAATATTACTCAGCCATAAAAAGGAACGAAATTGGGTCATTTGTAGAGATGTGGATGGATCTAGAGACTGTCATACAGAGTGAAGTAAGTCAGAAAGATGAAAACAAATATCGTATGTTAACGCATATATGTGCAACCTAGAAAAATGGTACAGATGAACCGGTTTGCAGGGCAGAAATTGAGATACAGATGTAGAGAAGAAACGTATAGGCACCAAGGAGAGGAAAGCGGCGGTGGTGGTGGTGGTGGTGGTGGTGGTGTGATGAATTGGGTGATTTGGATTGACATGTATACACTGATGTGTATAAAATTGATGACTAATAAGGACCTGCTGTATAAAAAAATAAAATTAAGAAAAAAGAGAACTGGCTCAATCAACATACAAGAAACACACATGATAAATAGAAAACATAAGATAAATGTAAAATAAGGTGGCAAAAGTACATTAAACATATCAATAATCACATTAAATGTAAGTGGATTAAGTTCCCCTGTTAGAAGAGAGTTACTTTCAGACTTCGTTAAAAAACAAAATCCAGCTATGTACTATTTCTTTTTTCTTTTTCTTTTGTTTCTTTAGCTATGTACTATTTATTAAAAAACATCAATTAAGAGACAAAGACAAAGAGGTTGAAAACAAGAGACATATCAGACAAATACTAACAACAAGAGCAAGATGTTATGGCAATGTTAGACTAAAATTAAAGGCCAATTTTAAAAAGGGAAGAGGGGGAGATTTTATACTGATATAAGGTTATGTCATCAAAAACTATAATGATAGTAGCCAATATTTATTGAGCACTTATAACATGTCAGGTATTATGATAAGTGTTTTGCATACAGGCATTATATCATCCAATCCTCAGTGCAATCTCATTATTGCCCCCACTCAACAGTTTAGGAAACTTGAGGCACAGAGAAATTAGGTAGGTCACAGGTTGGCTAGTTAAGTATCAAAAACCAGTACTCTTAACCATTGGGCTATGCAACTGATACCATACCTTTGAAAAATATAAAGCAAAATCTGTTAGGAATACTATTCCTATACTTTCATCTAATATCTTAAAGTTCTTTTTTTAAGTTTGAGTCAGTCTTCCTGGAATTTATTGTTGTGAATGATGTGAAATGGGGATCTAAGAACTTAATCCTTTAGCCAATTGTCCCAACTGCCTCCTTCCCCCATTGATTTGAATACTACCCCCTAACCCATACTAATAGTCCATATATGCCTGAGTCTGCTTCTGAGCTATTGTTTCTTTGATCTATTTGTGTATTTCCTGTGACAGTAACACACACAAAGAGCTTTACTCTCTAGCCATAACTCATTATTCAGTGTTCCCAGAACATGTATTTCCCCCTTGCCTCTGTGTTTTTGCTCACACTATACCCCCAAGTTGCAACATTTCTCACCCACTGCACTAACCATTCTCCATGACTTGATATTCATCCTTTAAGAGCTACTTTCAACCAACTATGCCAAATTTCTTTATTTCTCTTCCACAGCTCCTTATCAGTTAAAAACATTCTGCTAATACATCACATATGACAATGTGTTAAGTTAGTTTTATTGGAATGGATCAATCTGATCTCTCTCTCCACATCTTCCCTCCAATCCTCCACTTGTAGCACCCTTGCAGGAAAGGGCTTTGTAACCTTAGCATGTAGCAATCAACTGATGCTCTGTAGGTTACTTATTGAGAGAAATAATACACGCGGTGCTTGAAATATAAACGATATCAGGGAACTGGTCACAGTGGTTGTTTCTGGGGAGGAAAACTTAGGGATGGAGGGAGATCCCCCATTTGAACTTTTCCTGTATGTATGTATTATCTGTATGACATAACAAATACATAATTTTAAAAAGAACAGATCTACCTAATGCCTTGAATAGATTTTCACATCTTATTTTTAGTGAGAAAGGCAAATTGTAGAAGAAGTAGAATATATAATCTTATTTTTTGAAGAAATCAGAAATTCTGAACAAAAAAATCTCACTTATGGGTATGTTTTTGCTGGGCATTGGGTTTAGGCAAAGCAGAAGGCCGGGCGGGGCAGGGTGGTGGGGAAGGAAGGGAGAGAGGAAAGTAGAACGTCGAGCGTGCCAACGAGCCAGCGAGGCCCCGCCTCTATCCCGCCCACCAAGCCCTGGCCCTGCCCCAATCCCCGCCCATCGGGCTTCAGCTCTGTCCTTAGCCCCGACCAGTCGGCATACACCCCGCTCCAACCCCACTCTTTAGGTTCGGTCAGACCTCACCTCATAGCTTAACCTCGCCTGCAGCTCTGGGGAAGGAAACTAGAATTTTTCCTCCAAGGTTGGATGAAGGAGTCAACCTTTCCGCCACTGCCCGGTGGTCCTCTGGCCCTGAGGGCCGGTGCCCGGACCACTTCCGCTCCCAGCGGCCCTGACACCGGAAGCAGAAGTGCGCAGCGGCGGCGGATGGTGGCGGCTGTACGGGGCCGCACGGCGCGCTGCGGTGGGAGTGTCTCCGGCCGTTCTGCAGGTGCGGCCAGGCCCCTCGGGAGGGCGGGGTGGGGGGGGCTCGGCGGGCGCGAGGAGGGGCCGGAGGGTCTAGGACGGCTGCCCGGGCCAAGGTGCTTCCTCCCCGCGGTAACCCCGGGGCCGGGATGGGGCCCGCACAGCTCGGCTCTGCAGCCGGGCTCCCCCTGTTCGGTCTGTCGCTCTCAGGTACCCCTTGTTCGGGCCAACAGGACTGTCATCCGTCTATTGAAGGGGAAGTCACGAAGTACAGACCAGGTCCCGCAGCTAAGAAGTGGTGACACCAGCCGGCCCCAGCACTCACCCGTCTTCCCCGATTTGTTGGCCTACCGTATCTCCCATATGCAGGATAACTGTTTATTAATAAATCACGTTTTATTTCATATTACGTTTCAGGTTATCTAGCTCTGCAAATGGAAATTTAGGTCTGAGTCTACATGTGCAAACTGGTTTGAGTGACTTGGCATGTGAATTTAAAAAATGGAATGTACCCTCTATCAAGGGATGAATTAGTTGGTGACTGACAATTTGCACTTGCTTACCTTAGGCCCTGTTAACTTAGCTTTCTTTTCCTTTTCCTTTCCTTTCCCCTCCCTCCCTCCCTCCCTCCCTTCTAACTTTGACTTTGTATCAGTTTTCTTAACTGTAAGGGGAGCATGTCCTAATAAAAGCTATTTCTCACTTATGTCACAAGTCTTATTAACATCAAAGAAAAGTAAGACTATTCAGTTATTTTCAAGTTGGCTCCAGCCTGTAAATCACCATAAAGCTTCAAAAAATGGGACTCCGGGAAAAAGAACATAAACTTTGTTAGTACCGGGAATTGAAATTGAGTTGGCAGTAAATGGGATGTCTTTTTTAAATCATAGGGTTAAGACTCACTTCTAATGAGAAATGGGGAAAAAATTAATTCTGGAGGAAAATTAAGCATCAGATTTCAATTTGATGAGTGTGGTGTTTGTTTTTAGAGAGGATTCATGTCCCACCTTGCCTTTTTAGAAAGAGTTAACGTTTCTTAAAGACAGCTGAAATCTAGTGTTGTGATTTTTGTTATATGAACAGGCATTTTAAGTCATTTTTATTTTTGACTTGTGGTGTTGTCTTTGTGTGTGTGTGTGTGTGTGTGTGAGTGTGTGAGTGTGCATGTGGGCACATGCCTTCTTAGTCTAACTATATTGAGTTATTCTTGAGGAGTGTTGATTGTTTGGCATATTTTCATTGGGGGTGCCCTAAATGAGCCGGGCCCTGTACAGGGGAAACAATGTGACTGAAATAGATCTAATGCTTGCCCCTGTGGAGGTTTTATTCTAGCTGGGAAGACAGATTTTAAATTAATAATGACAAGGGTGATGTAGAAACACAGAACAGGGGAACTTGAGGAGGATATCAGCAAAAATATCTTGAACAGGACAAGTGTTTGAACTTAAAAGATGAGTTTTATGTAGCTAGACAGGGGTCAGGCTGTGGAGTCAGAGTGGGGAGGAGATTTGAAAGAACGGGGGAGGCGTAATCCCTGAGGCAGTACAAAGCCTGGTGTATTCCAGGAGCTGAGAAAAGATAGCGTAAAGCTAAAACACAGAAGACAAAGTACCGAATGGAAAAGCCAGGAGGAGAGGAGGGCAGGGCCGTGAAGGCCATGGTAAACTTTGGACCTTGTTCTAAGGCCAATGGGAAGCCACTGAATCAGAGTTTTAAGTAGGGAGTAATATGATTTTGTTTGTGATTGAAACAAACCACCAACTCCTGGGTTGAGCATGGTGTTTAGGATGGACAAGAATGAATGCAAAGTCCACACATAGAGCGACTTGGGTTAGTTCAGGACTCAGACGCTTGTGGAGTTGGAAAAGTTGGGGCTTGGTGGTGATCGTGGAATCGAAAAAGTTGGAATGTTTGCGATGCATAAGAGGTAGAACTGAGAGAATTTGGTGCTCAATGTATTCTCTCTACCACATGATATAGAGTAGGGCTTGGCAAACTGACTTGTGGGCAAACCTGCCCCGGAGCTGGTTTCTATTAATAAGGTTTTATTGGGACACGTGTTTATGTGTTCCCTGTGGCTGTTTCTGTGCTATAACCACAGTTAAATAGTTGCCATACATGTGGCCCACAAATTTTAAGATATTTACTGTCTGGTCTTTTACAGAAAGTTTGCCAGCCCCTAGTACATAAAGTACTTAGTACTTATCAAGTGCTGTTCTGGTGGCAGGATTTGGAGTCCTGAAAAAAGTGGACACAGGTCTATACTTCGAGAGTTTACATCGTGGTTGGAGAGAGAGAGGCAAACTTACCTATACAAATACATATTAAAAAATCGCAACTTGATAAGGGCAGTGGAGGAAGTGTAGAGGATGCTAGAGGTGTTTTCAGGGAGGATAAGAGGAGAAATGATCCTTTTATTAGGTGACTGGAGCCAGTAGAAGTGGTCAGGGCCTGTGGTGTGAAAGGTGGCTCGGGGCACAATATGTTCCTTATTGAGATAATTTCCGGGTAAGCATCTTTCGCTTGGCCGCCCTGCTGGTGGTCCACAGAAATGGAATTACCTGGGCAAACCCCTGCTTGGTGTTCTGCTTCCACTCTCATTTCTTCTTTTACCTCTGTCTCTCTTATTGCAGGAAGGACACCTACGGAAACTTTAAACCCTGGCGCTGGTGTCATGGTGAGGGGGAAGGGGGTGGTTAGGATGGTTGAGGGGGGAATAATTATGTACTCTGGGCCCTGTCTCCTCTCTGCCTGCCTCCCAACTGAGGAAGAAAGAAGAGGGAAGTGTGGGGCATCTTTAGCACCGTCCCCAGGACCTGGCAACCTCTTTCAGTACATGACGTCTGGTGGAAACTGGTTTGGGTGGAGGGTTCCCAAAGCGACCCTGGGGTTCTGTGCCTAATTCCAGAGTCTGACTGCAGTGCGGGGCTCATTTAGAGCTGGCAGCAGCAGAGCTCCAGGGCCATCCCTGCCATCGCTCATGAGACCTACCAAAAACACATGGCTCTATACAGTAAAATTAAAATTAATTAAAATCCAACAAAATTAAAACCTCAGTTACTCAGTCACCCAAAGTACATTTCTCAAGTGCTTAGTAGCCACACGTGCCAGTGGCTGCCTTTTTGGAAAGTGCAGACATAGAACATTCCCATTGAGCTTTACCAGTCAGTGCTGTTGTAGAGAATTCTGAGATTAAAAGGCCATCAAGTTTCTCAGATGCAATGGAAGTCCTATTTTAACAAGCATAAAAAATGACTAAATGCTTATCTATGTCTTGGGCGGCATCCTAGGGACTTCATGAAAATTAAAGGATCAAACCCAAACTTTTGATGTCTTAAATAGGGAGTTTAGGAAAATCTCTGTAATGCTGAGAAGAACAGGCTCCGCCATCACTGGTTAGTGGAGTGACAGAGAGCCAAAGTTTATACTTTTGGATCTGTCCAAATGTTAAAAGAAAGTCAGTATTTTCTGCTGGGTGTGCCATATGAGCTCTGTCCCAGCAACTCCTCAATTCTGCCCTTGTAGCACAAAAACTGCCATAGAGATAAACAAACGGGTGTGGCTGTTTGCCAGTAAAACTTTATTCAGACAAACAGGAGGCAGGCCGGGTTTGCTAAGCCCTGCTTTGGAGAGAACACTCTCTGAATGTTCTTGCATTGGGTCTACCTTCCCCAGGGATAACCCCTCATCCTGCAGAATGGTGAGGGTGGTCCTTGCTGAGCCGGAATATGTGTACTGTCTTAGGAATCAGTCACCTTGGAGGATGTGGCAGTGGGGCTCATCCAGGAGTGGGCATTGCTGGATGACGCTCGGAGGAATCTCTGCAGATACGTGCTGCTGGACAACTGCAGGACCCTGGCCCCCCGGGGTAAGGCTGGTGCTACTCCGGTCCTTCCTGTATGCAAATGCTTTTTAAGTGCCTGCCACGTGACCACAGTGATATAGTGTGGGTTTCCAGTTCACGGGCTTCCGCAGGATAACAGCTCCATGCATTGCTTTTACTTAATTCTCTCCATAGTCACTCGTGTGGGTCTCACTGACCTTGACCTTGGGCTTTGGGACTTAGAGAACCTCACTTCCATGGGGCAGAGAGGGAGCGTTTGTAGTTTGGGCCCTTGTGAAAGAACCTCACTGAGTTCATTAAAAACTGGATGTGATCACTTAGGTACCCCATGTACTTGCTCGGGGTCAGGAGCTGAAGTCCAGGTGGAGGGCGGGCCGGCAGGGGAAGCATTTATTTTCCTCTGCAAGCCCTCCCTTCCCTCAGCACATATGTTTTTCTCCACCAGCAGGGACTCCATTCTGCAAAGCCTGTCTGGTCTCCCAGGTGGGGCCAAGAGAAGAGCTGATGACAGCAGAACGAGGCATTCTCTGTGCCACGGGTGTGGGTGAGTACCAGGGGGCGTAGCATATTGTGACCCATCCAGACCGGGGTTTGAGGGTGGGTGCTGCTGGGAAGTGTCAGTCTGAGGGCATTTTTAAGGTTCTTTATTCTGAGGGGAAATAAGGTTGTTTGGGGTGAGTTCCTTTAGCTCTTCTTTTCACTTTTTAACTCTCTTACTTTTTGTTGGTTTCAGAAAAAGATCTGTTCCAGTTTCTCTTTAAAAAAAAAAAAATTTGAGATGCATACTGTAAAATTCACCCTTTTAAAGTGTACAATTCAGAGGTTTTTAGTATATTCACAGAGTTGTGCAACCATCACCACTATCTATTTCCAGAACATTTCTATAACCTCCAAAAGAAACCCTGTACTTATTAGCAGTCCCCCCATCCCCCTTCCTGCAGCCCCCAGCAACCACTAACTCACTTTCTGTCTCTGTGGATTTGCCTGTTCTGGACATCTCATATAAATGGAATCATACGTCTGTATCTGTCTTCTTTCACTCAGCATCATATTTTTGAGGTTCTTCCATGTAGTAGCATGAAATGCTTCATTCTTTTTTAAGGCTGAGTGATATTCCATTGTGTGGATGCACCACATTCTGTTCATCCATTCATCAGATGATGGCCATCTGGCTTGTTTCCACTTTTTGGTGATTGGGAGTAGTACTACTCTGAACATTCATGTATAAGAATTTATGTGGAGCAAACATCATTCTCAATGGTGAAAAACTGAAAGCATTTCCTCTAAGATCAGGAACAAGACAAGGATGTCCACTGTCACCACTATTACTCAACATAGTTTTGGAAGTCCTAGCCACGGCAATCAGAGAAGAAAAAGAAATGAAAGGAATACAAATTGGAAAAGAAGAAGTAAAACTGTCACTGTTTGCAGATGACATGATACTATACATAAAGAATCCTAAAGATGCCACCTGAAAACTACTAGAGCTAATCAATGAATTTGGTAAAGTTGCAGGATATGAAATTAATGCACAGAAATCTCTTGCATTCCTATACACTAATGATGAAAAATCTGAAAGAGAAATTAAGGAAACACTCCCATTTACCATTGCAACAAAAAGAATAAAATACCTAGGAATAAACCTACCTAGGGAGACAAAAGACCTGTATGTAGAAAACTATAAGACACTGTTGAAAGAAATTAAAGATGATACCAACAGATGGAGAGCTATACCATGTTCTTGGATTGGAAGAATCAATGTTGTGAAAATGACTCTACTACTGAAAGCAATCTACAGAGTCAATGCAATCCCTATCAAATTACCAATGGCATTTTTTACAGAACTAGAACAAAAAAATCTTAAAATTTGTATGGAGACACAAAAGACCTCGAATAGCCAAAGCAGTCTTGAGGGAAAAAAATGGAGCTGGAGGAATCAGACTCCCTGACTTCAGACTATACTATGAAGCTATAGTAATCAAGACAATATGGTACTGGCACAAAACAGAAATACAGATCAATGGCACAAGATAGAAAGCCTAGAGATAAACCCACAAACCTATGGTCAACTAATCTGTGACAAAGGAGGCAAGGATATACAATGGAGAAAAGACAGTCTCTTCAATAAGTGGTGCTGGGAAAACTGGACAGGTACATGTAAAAGAATGAAATCAGCACGCTCCCTAACACCATACACAAAAATAAACTCAAAATGGATTCAAGACCTAAGTGTAAGACCGGACACTATAAAACTCTTAGAGGAAAACATAGGAAGAACACTCTTTGACATAAATCACAGCAAGATCGTTTTTGATCCACCTCCTAGAGTAATGGAAATAAAAACAAAAATAAACAAATGGGGGGACCTAATGAGACTTCAAAGCTTTTGCACAGCAAAGGAAACCATAAAGAAGATGAAAAGACAACCCTCAGAATGGGAGAAAATATTTGCAAACAAATCAACGGGCAAAGGATTAATCTCCAAACTATATAAACAGCTTATGCAACTCAATATTAAAGAAACAAAAAACCCAATCCAAAAACGGGCAGAAGACCTAAATAGACATTTCTCCAAAGAGGACATACAGATGGTCAAGAAGCACATGAAAAGCTGCGCAACATCACTAATCATTAGAGAAATGAAAATCAAAACTACAATGAGGTATCACCTCACACCAGTTAGAATGGGCATCATCAGAAAATCTATGAACAGCAGATTCTGGAGAGGGTGTGGAGAAAAGGGAGCCCTCTTGCACTGTTGGTGGAAATGTAAATTGATACAGCCACTGTGGAGAACAGAATGGAGGTTCCTTAAAAAACTAAAAATAGAATTACTATATGATCCAGCAATCCCACTACTGGTCATATACCCAGAGAAAACCATAATTTAAAAAGACACATGCACCCCAGTGTTCATTGAAGCACTATTTACAATAGCCAGGTCATGGTAGCAACCTAATTGCCCATTGACAGATGAATGGATAAAGAAGATGTGGTACATATATACAATGGAATATTACTCGGCCATAAAAAGGAACGAAGTTGAGTCATTTGTTGAGATGTGGATGGATCTAGAGACTGTCATACAGAGTGAAGTAAGTCAGAAAGATAAAAACAAATATCGTATATTAACGCATGTATGTGGAACCTCGAAAAATGGTCCAGATGAACCAGTTTGCAGGGCAGAAGTTGAGACACAGATGTAGAGAGCAGACGTATGGACACCAAGGTGGGAAAGCCACGGGGTGGTGGTGGTGGTGGTGTGCTGAATTGGGCAATTGGGATTGACATGTATACCCGGATGTGTGTAAAATTGGTGACTAATAAGAACCTGCTGTATAAAAAAATAAAATATAATTCAAAAATTAAAAGAAAAGATTTTGTGTGGATATGTTTTCATTTCTCTTGAGTATATACTTAGGTGTGGAATTGCTGGGTCATTTTTTAAACTTTTTGAAGAACTGCCAAACTGCTTTCTAGAATAGTCACACTATTTTGCCTTCCCACCAGCGGTGCATGAGGGTTCCAATTTCTCCATATCATACAAACAATTATCGTCCAATTCCTCTTTAAACCAAACATTTCTTTGTGTGTTCCTTGTCTAATTGCTTCTTACTTGTTTGCCTGATAACACTGTCTGATAATGTCACTTTCAATCTCCACGGATTCCTTTGCTGGGAAAAAAGTCTCATTTCCACCTCATTCCCATCACTGCCCAATTCCTACTCTTAGAGCCTCACTTTCTCACTGATACCTTCTTCCATTTCAGTACTGACCCAAGTTTAGGGTCAATATTGAAAAAAAACAAAACATGTTGTGTGTGTCAATATCATGCCACTACTACTTTCTGAAAGAAGGTAATTTTTTTTTTTCCAATTCATTTTAGACTGGGAATCTCAACTTCAACCCAAAGAGTCTACTCCTCTGCAGGATATTTTGGAGGAAAATTCATCCCATGATTTGCAAACGGTAAGATTCACGGGTGATGATTCTTTACTCCCTCTCATAGAAGAAGTTGAGGAATACGTGAGTTGGACACGCACACCAGGGCCAGGCAGATATTTGAGCCAGGGCTTTTCCTCAAGGACATGAAGTGTCTGGAGGGAGCATCCATGACCCATGAATTTGGGCAAATCCCACCTATCACTTAAGATTCTTTCTTCTTAGAAAGTTCCCCTGAGTACATATTTCCATCAGTGAGAGTCAGACATCGATTGTATCAGTGTGATTTACTCTTCAACAGTGATCAGAAACACGCTGTCTGTTAGAGATGCCCCATGTAAGTTCAGGATGGGAGAAAGCCTAGTGGTGGAACCTGCAACATCCTGGAAGAACTCGACCTGTCTGAACAAGGCACACCTTTGAAAATGCTGAAAAATGTGCCCCTGACAAGGAGCATCCCTGGGTGACCTTTTTGTCATCATCCACCGCTTGTCAGGAGCAAACTCCTCCTGGAGAGAAGCCACCTGCTGATTTAACCGTGGTGAGAAAGGCTCCTGGAGGAACTATAACTTGGATCTGAACAAGAGGACCTGCAGGAGAGGGCCACTCTGATTGTAAAGAATGTGGGAAAGTTGTCAGGGGTCCCACGCCCCTAGGGAGACAAGTTGAGACCCCACACTGGAAGGAAGCCCTTGTCAAAGAGTGGAAAATCATTCAGAACCAGCTTGCACAGTACGGTGCATGAGAAAATGCAGAGTCCTGCCATCCCCCCTTTGACCCTGAATTCCTGCCTTCCTAAACTACCAAGCCTCCAAGTTTGAGTTCCCATTCTTGGGGTTTTGAAGCTTAGGGTTAGGGCTAAGATTTGGATAGAGGGACATACAGAGCCCAGCTTCACTCCCAGCCTGGGCCTCTTTGTCCCACAGCCAGTGAGGTATCTAGCTTCCCTCAATATGTGCCTCTCCACCTCTGTCACACATGGTGTCTGCCTCAGAGTGTCAGAGACACTGGCACAGTACATGGGGTGCTGAGGCCGGGGTAGTAGAGACCCCTTTTCCATTCCTGTGCCCTGAGCATGCGGAGCCTCAACCCTGCACAGCCTCGTGAGGAGTGGGCTGCCAGGCAGCTGAAACTCTCGCCCCCGCATGGCTGGCATCAGACCCCAGGGCAGCCGAGCCCTCTCCTTAGTGCCCAGATCCTCCTTGTCCTTGGTTTACGCTCTTGTTTCAGAAGAGAACGTCCTCCACTAGCTGCTTGGGAAAGGGCGCTGGCTTTTGAGATCTTAAGATCGGCAAATGTCTTACTGGAGCTGCTGGATCCAAGGGGCCTCATCTGATGTTGTTGCAGTAACCCCATTATAGAGTGTTCTGTGTGCCATTATAGAGCTCTCGATTGATGCCTGTTGAATGAAGGAGTGAACAGATGGATGCTGGTATAGATGGCTCCAGGCCCCTACCAGCACCATGCCTCAATCAGCAGATGGAACGTGTGAGGGAGGAAGGGCCATGAGGGACGGGTGTCCTCTGTGGTTTCTGTGGGCTCTTTCCTCTCAGTTCGGGTTCCAGCACTTTCCACAGAACTTCACTGCCAGCTCAGTAGTGAGTACTGAGTGTGGGAGAGGAGGGGCTTCTGCTGCATCTGGAAACAGGCAGGCAGAGAATGTTCTGAGTGGGCATAAGTGGTCCACTTTCTTCTATATAGAGGAATCCCACTACAGTTCCTTCTGTGTAGAGGAATCAAGCACTTCATCCCTGAATATGCCCCGAAGTGGTCCAGCATATGTGAGGCCGGGAGTCAAATCCAGGCCTGTCTCTAGAGACCGCCGCCTTAGCCACCAGGGTCTTCCGCTTGAGGATCGCACATCCTGATACTTGGTCCATGTGGCTGAACCTTTGGTTATCCCTTCTAGGCCATGTGGGTGTCACTGAGCCTTGTCGCAGCTCTGAGGTCACGTGTGAATAAGTGCTGGTGGCCAGGGACAGACCAAGACCCTGTAGCCCCAAAGAATGGGCATCTCCAGGCTCAGCCTTCCTACTGTCCCAGGGCCACCCACGCCACCTCTCCTGCACAACACCCAGCTCCTCAAGGCTGTGGTTTCACCTCTTTTGTTTTCTGCTGGATCCACAGTGCCTGTACTAGCAGTGCTCAATAAGTACGTGTTGAGCAAATAGGTGGAACTCCTAAAAACCTTCAAGAAGAGTGATCTGTGTCAGAATTATTCTGATTAAAACATTTGTCTCAAAATGGTACCCCCAGGATTTCAGTTTACGGAGGTGACTGAGTGATGACATGGAGAGGCCAGTGACAGTGACTTACATTTCTTGAGAGGAGGGGGCTGGCCACGCCACACAGGGCCACACGAGGAAGCACCAGCACCAGTCAGGAGGCTGACAGGAGTGAGGGGAGACTCTAGGCCAGAGCCTTTACTGGTTTTCTGTAGGCAAGGCAGGGCAGGGCAGGGTAAACAGCTTAGGATTGGTGAGTTTGAGTAATAATTCTGGGGGATCTTGAGGCACAGGGGCTGTCCCCAGTTGTCTGGTACTGGCCTTGGTGATTTAGGGCAGGGGGAATGTTGGCTTGGTGTGTGAGAACTAGATAAAGGAGGTGGTTCGGAGTACGAGCTGTGGATCATAGGGGAGATGTAAACAACTGTGGCCATTAGTTTGGCCCTGTGATTGATGGATGCCAGGTAGACAAATATGGAATCTAAGAAAACATAGAATGAAGTTCATATTCAGAGCCAAGGGCTCCCAGCCTTTCTATAGAAACCTTTCTAGTAAAATATCTTGTAGCGCCTCCAAGGGCTTGTGGCCTAACCTCCAGACAGGGCCTCTCCAGAGCCAGAAAGGGGTCAGGTCTGTCTCCAAGTCTCTGGCATGATCAGTCCTCGTTGGTGGCAGGGGCCCACAGTGCAACAGGGGGAGTCATGAGGTCTGAAACTACCAGGCCCATGTTCCCCAAATTCTGATGGCACTAGCCCCAAACTTAGGGTCCCTGAGGGTGAGAACAGCCTCCATACCTCCTCTGTCCTCAGCACCCTCCATGGCTTTTCCCAGGGGCTGGGGCTGGACCTGAGGATGCAGATCAAGCCCATGATGGGAGAGAGGGGGACACCTCTGACTCCAGGGGACCGGTCAGCTCTCCAGGAGTCACCTTGGTCTTCTGAGGACATGGTAAGCCTGGGAAGTGGTTTGCTGGGAGGGCCCCAGCCCCAGCCAGGAAAGCCTAGGGTTCAGGAGTTTTGTTAGGTGGGGAGGCAGGAGGGAGGGATGAATCTAGGGCCAACTGCCAACTGTTGGGGGAATAGGGAACATGCTGGAGGCCCAGGCTTACCTCCTGGTAGGAACTGCTGGACATGCCGTGGCGTTTCTGCGTTGAATGTAAATATCCCTAGTGTGATGTCAGGCCCAGAGCAGTCCTAGGGGAGGGGCTACCAACTAGGGTTTAGGCCCTGCCTCTCTGGGTCCAGCCTTTCTTCGTCCAGTCCTTCCACCCTCATTCCCACCCTGTCCATGGCCAGGAAACCTACAGGAATGAGTGTGGTCCAAGGGCTGTGTGAAGAGTGTCCAGGCTGGTAACCAAGCTCTTGGCTCAGGGCCTTGTGTTTTGGTACTGAGGTGGACAGAGTTACAGAGAAGGACACTTTAAGGGTGTGCTATGAGCCCCGCGCTGAGGAGGAGGGGCCTCCTCTCACCTGTCCCTGCCCATCACCTGCTGTGAGGGACCTGCCACACTTCCCATCCACCACCAAGTCCTACAAACTTTTCCTCCAAAATATAAACCTACCTCTGACTGCTCCTTCTGTTCCTGGTGCCACCACCCTGCCCAGAGCCACCGTTATTTCTCCTGGACCCCCGGGAACTGCTCCTGACAGGCTCCTGCTGCCACTGGGCATCACCCTGGACACCGAGGCCAGAGGCATCCCTTAGAAATGCAAGTCAGTTCAAATACCCTTCCCAAGGGAGTGGCTGGCGGTAGAGAGTTCAGGTCCTTTCTCCCACAGCAGGGCTTCCCCTCCGGAATAGTTTACTAATGTCCCCTCATTTGCAGGGGTCCACCTCTGCATCCTCCCTCTACCCCTCAATCTGCTGGCCATCCACTGCCCCTCTTTGCTCCAGCATTTCCCCCACTACCGGAGGCTGTTCAGAGGAGGCCTCCCTTACCCAGGCCCCCTCTCTCCATCCCATCTTGGAGTTGAAATTCCACGACAGTGGTTAACTTTATACTGAAGAATTGTAAACCTGGACAAGGGAACAGGGCCTGTCCCTGTATGTTCAGTGTGTTCCCCAAAGCAGGGCCAGTCATGCCAGTTCAGTCTGGGTGAGCAGGTGTGAGTGGATCCCACCGACTGTGTGACTAATATGTTCCTGTCACTCTGTCCAGGGGCTGAAGGTGGCTGTGCAGATTCAGAGGGTGGCCACGCCGGAGCCTGCGCTGCGCCTCCTCAACCTGTTGGGGGCTGGGGGTTCTGGTGAGTGAGAGCTGGGTGGAATTGACAGCCAGAGGGCCCCGCTGTGCTGTGTTGTGTCTGGGAACTTGCATCCGCCGCCTTTTCCTCTGACTGCAGTCGTTGCCATAGGGAGAGAATATATGAAGCAATCGCTCATTATTTACATATGCAAGTGGAAAGGCACTTTCTAGGCATTGTGGGCTGGGATTCTTTTTTTGTTTTTTTTTTGTTTTCAGATCTTTCTGTTATGGAAGAGCAGTCCCCACTCAACTATGGCAAAGGCCAGACCTCTTTTGGGGCACGGTTAAATTCTCCACTGCGCAAGCATGTCGATGCTGAAGGTCACAGTTGAATTTACTATAAGTGGCACATGTTTGAACTGAGCTTTTAAGAAATGAGGCTAAAAGCCACATCTCCTGAGAAGTGGGGGAAAAAATTAATTCTGGAGGACAAATAACATTGTAGCTTGAACTGCAAGGTGTTTGTTTCCTTCCATCTTGCCATATTGTAAGAATAATAAATTTTGTTTATTAATCATATCATCCAGTCTTGCATTTGGAATCTGTATTATGCTACTGACAGGAAGTAATTCTTAGATTTGGGTTATATGTTGTTGTTCTATATATTTTTGGTACACCTTCTGGGCCAGGCTCTGCCATAATGTACTCGTTTTATTTATTTATTTATTTTTAAAAATTTTATTAGAGTATAGTTGATTTACAATGTTGTGTTACTTTCTGCTGTACAGAAAAGTGAATCAGTTACATATATCCATATATCCACTCTTTTTTAGATTCTTTTCTCTTATAGGTCATTACAGAGTATTGAATAGAGTTCCCTGTGCTATACAGTAGGTCCTTATTAGTTATTTGTTTTATATATAGTAGTGTGTATATGTCAATCCCAGTCTCCCAATTTATCCCTCCCCCCCTTTCCCTCCTGGTAACCATAAGATTGTTTTCTACATCTGTGACTCTATTTCTGTTTTGTCAATAACTTCATTTGTACCATTTTTTTAGATTCCACATATAAGTGTTATCATATGATGTTTGTCCTTCTCTGTCTGACTTACTTCACTCAGTATGACAACCTCTAGGTCCATCCATGTTGCTGCAAATGGCATTATTTCATTCTTTTTTATGGCCGAGTAATATTCCATTGTATATATATACCACATCTTCTTTATCCATTCCTCTGTCGATGGATATTTAGGCTGGTTCCATGTCCTGGCTATTGTAAATAATGCTGCAGTGAACATTGGGGTGCATGTATCTTTTCAAATTATAGTTTTCTTTGGGTATATGCCCAGGAGCAGGATTGCAGGATCATATGGTAGCTCTATTTTTAGCTTTTTAAGGAACCTCCATACTGTTCTCCATAGTGGCTGTACCAATTTACATTCCCACCAGCAGTGTAGGAGGGTTCCCTTTTCTCCACACCCTTTCCAGCGTTTATCGTTTGTAGACTTTTTAATGATGGCCATTCTGACCTGTGTGAAGTGATACCTCATTGTAGTTTTGATTTGCATTTCTCTAATGATTAGTGATGTTGAGCATCTTTTCATGTGCTTTTTGGCCATCTGTGCCATAAAGTACTGCTGAAGTGCTTGGTGTGCTCTGTGCTTTTGAAGTACTCTGGAAGGTACTCTTGAAGTACTCACTGCTGTCATCCTGCAGGGAGATGGGCACTGGGAAACAGTTGCAGACCAAACCCTGAGGCCCTCCCCCATGGAGTTCACAGTCTGGCTTGGTGGTCAGATTTTTAAATGGAGACTGGAATGCAATAGAAGCATATAACAGGAGGGCTTTATCTTAGGGGGCAGAGAGGAGCTCTGGGAAATTTAAGTTTAGACCAAGTTTCTCAACTGCAGCACTCCTGATACAGGGGCTGGATCTCTGTGGTGGGGGCCGTCCTGCATGTTGTAGGATGTTTAGCAGCATCCCTGGCCACCACTCACTAGCTGGCAGTACCACCTCCCCCTGTATTAGTTTGCTAGGGCTCCCATAACAAAGTACCACAGGCTGGGTGGCTTAAACAACAGAACTTTGTTTTCTCACAGTTTTGGAGGACAGAGGTCCAAGATCAAGATGCTGGCAGGGATGATTTCTCCTGAGGGCCGTGATCTGTTCTTTGGCTTGTTGATGTCCGTCTTCTTCCTGCATTTTCCCTCTGTATGTGTCCGTGTCCAAATTTCCACCAATTACATTGGATTAGGACCCACCCTACTGACCTCATTTTAATTTAATGACCTCTGAAAAGACCCTATGTCCAAATACAGTTATATTCTGAGATTCTAGGGGTTAGAACTTCAACATATGAATCTTTGGAGGGACACAATTCAGCCCATAACACCCTAGTCATGACGATCAAAGACGTCTTCAGGTGCTATGTATTGTCCCCCTCTGATGCATATGTTGATGCTGTAACCTCCCATGTGGCTGTATTGGAGACAGGGCCTTTAAGGAGGTTGTTAGGGTTAAATGAGGTCTTAAGGGTGGAGCCCTGATCCCATAGAACTGGTGTCCTTATAAGAACAGGAAGAGAAAAAGCAGAGTTCTCCACTATGTGAGGACACGATGAGAAGGCAGATGTCTGCTAGCCAGGAAGAGCATTCTCACCAGAGCCGGACCATGCTGGCACCCTGAACTCAGACTTCCAGCCTCCAGAACTGTGAGAAAATAAATTTCTGTTGTTTAAGCCACCCAGTCTGTGGTATTTTGTTACAGCCGCCCGAGCTAAGATACTAGACACTGCCACCTGACCTCTGGGGACAGGGGTGGCTTAAGACCATAATAATTACTGTATCGTTTAGATGTTGGTCTGTTTGGAGGTTTGGGGAGAGGAGTTCAGGCCTAGGAATGGTGTCTGTAAAATCCACTGGGCACTGGGGAAGAAGAGCCTGGTCTTTCAGCACCTCGGAGGAGGATGGGCCTCGGGAGGATATGAGTGGTGGGTGGAGGCAGTTAGGAAAGGGATGGTGGTGGCCTAGACTTGGGGGTGAGTGTGGAGTAGGTGTGTCAGGGGTCCCTAAGACCACTCCCCCGTTTGACGATTTGCTAGGAGGACTCAGGACTTAGCTTACAGTTGTACTCATGGCTATGATTTATTCCATTGAAGGGGTGCAAAGCAAAATCAGCAAAGGGAAAAGCCTCATGGGGTGAAGTCTGGAGGAATTCAGGCACAAGTTTCTGGAGTCCTCTCCCAAGGGAGTCGCATGGGACACGCTTAATTCCTCCAGCAACAAGCTGTGACAACACATGTGCAGTATTATCTACAGGGAAGTTCATTAGAGACTCAGAGCCCAGGGTTTTCCCTGGGGGCTGGTCATGTAGGCACCCTCTTCCCAGCACATACCTAAATTCCAGACTTCCAGAAGGAAAACAGGCATTCAGCATAAACCGCACTGTTTGTACAAACAGTTTAAGCAGAGAGTGAACCCCTCTTATCAGTTAGGGTGGTGGGAACCCTCTCGAAATCCAAGTTCCCAGAGGCCAGCTAAAGGTCAACCTTGCTGGCAGGCCTTGCTGAGGAGAGCAGTCAGGCCTGCTGTGTTAACTCTTGTCTGCACAGCAGGTAAGCTAGGATCCATGTAAGATGTACACAGGAGGTCGATTTGAGATGGTTTGGTGAGTCATGTGTGCATTCGTTTACCAGACATTCCAGGGCATTTTTTTTTTTTTTACATCTTTATTGGAGTATAATTGCTTTACAGTGGTGTGTTAGTTTCTGCTTTATAACAAAGTGAATCAGTTATACATATACATATGTTCCCATATCTCTTCCCTCTTGCGTCTCCCTCCCTCCCACCCCTCTAGGTGGTCACAAAGCACCAATCTGATCTCCCTGTGCTATGCGGCTGCTTCCCACTAGCTATCTGTTTTATGTTTGGTAGTGTATATATGTCCATGACACTCTCTCGCTTTGTCACAGCTTACCCTTCCCCCTCCCCAGGGCATTTTTATATGCCAAGCACGGTTGGGGGGTGAGGGTGTAGCGAAAGGAAAAGGACCCCAGGCTTGTTCTTCTGAAGCTGCCAGTCCATTGGGGGAGACGGAAGATAATCACCTAAGGAAGCAAAAAAAAAAAAAAAAAGTAGCTGGTTATAGATAGGTAAGGGCTGTGAAGAAAGGAGAGGGTCTTTTTAGAGAAAAGAAGGGTATTGGGGAGGAGAGACTCTCTGAAGGAGTGACATTTAAGTGGGTCCAAATGAGAAGGCATGATATAGGCGTTCCCCATAGCAGGGACAGGGTGGGAGGAAGGGGAATGGGGTGGGTGGAGGTGGGTGTAGAAATGTCATCACTGATTTTTTTTTTTTTTTTTTGACTGATTGTTGGGGTCAGAGCAGGTGGGATTTTGCTCATCTGAGATCAGGGACATTGGAAGAAGGACAGGCTTTGAGAAGAAGAGGTGATAAGTGCATTTTTTTTTTTTTTTTTGGATGGAGTGGATGAAACAACAAATTTCTGTCTCACAGTTCTGAGGTCAGAAGTCTGAAATCAAGGTGTTGGCAAGGCCATACTTCCTGTGAAACCTGCAGGGAAATAATCTTTCTTGCCTCTTCCTAGCTTCTGGCGGTTGCTGTAAGCCTCGGTATTCCTTGGCTTGTGGATGCATCGCTCCCATCTCTGCCTGCCTTGCCACGTGGCTTTCTCCCCTCATTCGGTATCTCTTCTCTTATAAGGACACCATTTGTATCGGATTAAGGGCCCTCTACTCCACCATAACTTTATCTTAACATCTGCAAAAACCCTATTTCCAAGTAAGGTCATATTCTGAGGTACTGGGGGTTAGGACTTGTTATTTTTTGGGGGGACACAGTTCAACTCATAACAGTCTTCTCTCTGGGCCCCCCAAATTCATATCCTCTTTACATGCAAAATACAGTCACATGATCCCAACATCCCCAAAGTTTTTACCCATTCCAGCATCAACTCTGTCTAAAGTCTCATCCAGATATTGACTCAAAATGTCCCAAATCTTGTCATATAAATAATCTAAATCAGGTATGGTGAGACTGGGGGTGTGATCCATCCTGGGGGCATAATTCCTCTCCATCTGTAAATTGGTAGAACCAGAAAACAGGTTCTCTGCTTCCAAAATGCAATGGTGGGGCAGGCATAGACATTCCCGTTCCCAAACGGAGAGGAAACAAGGGTCCCGGGTCTCTCGTAAGTTTGAAACCCAGCAGGGCAAGTTCAAAGCCTGAGAATGATCCTCTGTGGCTTGAATCTCTGTCCTCCGCCTGCTGGGGCAACAGCCCCCTGCTCTAGCTCATTTTGGATGTTTCATTCGTATTCCCCCAGGTAGATGAGTGGAGATGTCGGAGCCAATGGTTGGGTATATGGGTCTGGAGTGCAGATGTGAGAGTCAGCCTGGAGATTTGGGCCTTGTCAGGTAGTTGGGAATTGACGCCCAGAGCCGGGGACGGTGCCTTCCGAGGCGGAGACTACAAGGTGAGAAGAGGAAGGTGTGCACCTTGGGGACACCAGCAAGTGATGGAGAAGGAGCCTATACAGGAAACCGGGAGGGAGGCTGCAGGGTGGGGGTGGGCACTGAAGCCCAGGGGGGTGGGTTTTAAGATGGAGGGATTGGATGACTGAACATGTCAAGTAGATCCCCACTCTGGATGGAGGTCACAGGTGATCCTAGTGAGGTGCTGGTCCTTGGAATGGTGATGTTGGGAAGTGAGTAGGAGGTGAGAAAATGGATACAGAGATTGCCCACGATGGGGAACAGAGAGATAGAACAGTAGCTAGAGGGAAGTGTGGAGTATTACAGCTTGAATTGTGACCACCCCCAAAAAAGCTATATTGAAGGCCTAACCCTCAGTACCTGTGAATGTGACCTTATTTGGAAATAGGGTCTTTGTAAATGCCATCAAGTTAAGATGAGGTCATGATGGTGGGCCCTAATCTAGTATGAATGGTGCCCTCATAAGAAGGGGAAAATGCCATGTGAAGACAGGGACACACAGGGGGGAGGACAGCCATGTGATGACAGAGGCAGAGATTGGAGGGACACGCAGTTACAAGCCCAGGATTGACCTTCACCACCAGAAGCCAAGAAGAGGCAAGGAAGGACTCTACCCAGAGTTTCAGAGAGAGTGTGACCCTGCCCACACCTTGATATTGGGCTTCTGGCCTCCAGAACTCTGAGAGAATACATTTCTGTTGCTTTAAGCCAGCCAATTGTGGTATTTTTTTACAGCAGCCCTGGGAAACTAATGACATGGGGTCAGGGATTGGATGTGATTCAGGTTTAATTACCAAGGGGAAAGGTCCCATTGAGAGGGGAGGTGAGGGTGCAGGGAGACAAGGGTTGGCTGGGGAATCCCTTGCTCCTCTGTAACAGGCCAGAGTGAGGAGGCCTGGTACGGGTGAGGACGTTGATTTGAAGGCAGGAAAGGAAGGATGCTTCCTTCTCAGGCACACTCACAGGGAGGTGGCGGTTTCTCTGTCCCCTACTTGTGGTAAGTCCTGGGGTGCTATTGGCCCTGCAGAGTTGGGGCAGAGGAAGGGGCCCAACAGCTAAGGCAGAACAGCTGACCCAGGGCTGAATCAAGGGGGAGAAAGGGGTGCCCCAGAAACTTCAGAGTCTGTTGGTGAATTGAGACTGTGGCTCCAGAGATTTGGAACAGAGGAAACGTGTGTGTGCGTGTATGCTTGTGTGCATGCGTGTGTGTCTGTGTGTATGTCTGTATATTTCTGTGTGTTTGTGTGTGTGCTTGTCAGTGTGGGTATGCGCATACTGTGTATGCGTGGTGTGTCTGTGTGTATGTAAACATTTGTGTGAATGTATGCATGTGTGTGTACTGATGTGTGTGAGTGTACATGTGTGCCCAAGCAGCTGGGAGTGTGTGCAAGCATATGTGCATGCATCTCTCTGTGTACATTACATGTGTGTGTCCCTGGGAGTGTGTGCATATGTGTGTGCACATGCGGTCATTCACAGGGTGGGCAGCCCTTGGCCCTGCAAGTGGGGTCACTGGGCCAGGCCCAGACCCTAACGGCTCCCCTCTTCTCCTGCAGCAGTGCCTGCTCAGGACCCCACCTGGCTCCGGGAGGAGAGCACAGAGGAAGAAGCCGTGGCTCCTGGGACACTGAACACTTGTCTGCAGGTAAGCAACAAATACTTGTTCTTCTTGCTTTGCCTCCTTGTCCCCTTCCCCTGTCTGGGAGTTTCTTGACCCCAGAGGACTGGTCTCCAGGCTTCCAGGCACTGGGCCTCTAGTGGTGGGTGGGCAGTGACCCCACTCCCTCATTCAGGCCTTGCCCTGGTTATCAAGGGCCATGTTCAGCTGAATGTCAGGAGGGAAAGCAGGGCGAGGACGTGAGCTGTCCTTGTCTTATAGTCATCATGGTCTCCCAAGAGCAAACAGTTGTCATTTACCAAACATTTTTCTCTTGCCTGTAACACGATCAGGTCTGCTGGACCCTGGGGCTAGAGGGGAAGGGCTTCCCAGCTAGTTGTTAATAACTAAGTCCTGTCATGAAGTTGAGGTCCTTTTCTGCCACCCCTTGGGATGCTGTCATTTAGGGAGGGAAGAGTAGATGGAGAAGAGTTCTAGTTCCGAGGCCTGAGCAGAGAGACCTCAGAACTGTGTCTGAACATCCTCTACATGGAAGTGTCCCTTTCCCAGGCCTGCAAGCCCCACACTGTCCTCTTGAGTATTGGTTGGGGTGGCCCCTGGCTGAGCAGGGACGGGTGTGCATTTTAGGAACCAGTCACCTTTGCGGACGTGGCCGTGCTGTTCACACCGGAAGAGTGGCTGTTTCTAGACTCTGCTCAGAGAAGCCTGTACAGAGACGTGATGCTGGAGAACTATAGGAACCTGGCCTCTGTGGGTAAGGCTGGCCTCGCTGCTTCATCCACACATTTGCGCAGCTACTGTGGTTTCCCGTAACTGTGCTGGTTTCGGAAATCGAGAGGTGAAGAGGCAGGAAGGTTCTGCCTTCATTGTGCTTATAGTCTAGTGCTTTCTTCTTGGAAATGAAGATCTGTCCATTGTTTCTGGTCTTCTCAAGTGTGTCCCTGAGCCAGGCACCGGGTTTTGGGGACTGGAGAGTCCCACTGTCCTTCGGGACCCAATGAGGGAGCTTGTACTTTGGTTCCTTAGTGAAAGAGCTCGGCCGTGCCATCAGGATATAGGTGCGCCCATTTTGCTATTCCTATCTCCAGTGACCCTAAAGACTTCAGAATATCGGCTCATACCTGGGTAGTTGCTCATACCCTGCATCTTTTCCCATGAGCAGGAGATCAACTCTGCAAAGCCAGTACATTTTCCCATTTGGAGCAAAGAGAAGAGCTGTGTGTCACTGAGAGAGGGATCTTCCCAGGAACCCACTTAGGTGAGCACCAGGCAGATTAGGGGTGCTTAGTGCCCTTGATGGGGAAGGCTGTTGGGTTGAGCTCCCTCAGTAAGTTCCACTTCTTTCCTC
>NW_006796961.1:69017-136523 GCF_000442215.2 Lipotes vexillifer | reverse complement strand
CTTTCCCTTCCCTTTTTATCTCTAATCCTTTACTTTGGCTTCATAGAAAGATTTATCCTACCTCCTTTTCACATTTAGCACTTCCATGTGTCTATTTCATCCAGTTCCTCCCCACTGTATGTTCTTACTAATACTTTCTCTCAACATCAGTCCCAATCTTCATAGAATCCCTTCTTAGTAAATTATCTACTATTTCCGTTCCTTGTTCCTATGATTACGTGACGCCTCACATAGCCAAACACCTTAAAATTTTCCTTTACTCTCTGATACATTCCTCTTATTCATAGTTTCTTCCCATATTTAGGATCAGTATTAAAAAAAAAATCTGCACATACCTAGCTTTTTTTGTCATCTTGATCCCACAGTTTCCTTCTCTGTGCGCTTAATATTTCCCCTCCTTAATTCATTCCAGAACCTCAACTTCAACCCCAAGACTCAATTCCTAACCAAGATATTTTTGCAGAGATTCCATCCATTGGCACGAAAAGGGTAAGGCATAAAGGGATTATTCTTGTTCCTCTACAGTAGGAAATGTCTGGGATTGCTGTAGGTTAGAAACACAAGAAACTCAGAGAGAGATTCAAGGCAAGTGGTACTCACCTAGGAGAAAGCAGTTTCTTGGGAGAGTCTGTGAATGTCATGAATTGGGGGAAAACTCTAAATGTAGATCAAGATGTGGCTTTACAGAGTTCCCAAAGCTAACCATTTTCATAAATCTGACACAGATGTAGAGCATTTAAAACTTAATTTAGCCTTACATAATACAGAAAAAGTCTACATCTAAGAAGCCCCATGAAAGTAATGAAAATGATAGCTCTTTGTGGCAGAGTATCTGCTTGAAGGAACTCAGGGTAGAAATGGTATACATACACTAAAATGGTAAAATCTTCAGCTATAGGAATGTCTCTTTCCTACACTCAGTTCACTTGGGGGAGAATATCTGTGAATGCAATAAAGCCTCTGGTCTTCCCATTTTCCTCAATTGACAGGAGCAACCTCAGACTGGAGAAAAACTCTATGAATGCAATGTACTAGGGAAACCTTTTAACAGCACCAAACCACTTTTTCAGTACCAGAGAATTCCTGCAGGAGGGAACCCCTGGTAATGCCGAGAGAGTGGAAAACCCTTCTTCCAGACCGCTCACCTAATTGTGTCTGAGAAAATCCATAGCGGGGATAAAACCTATGCATGTAACAAATGTGAAAAATCGTTCAGATACAGCTCCGATCTCATCAGGCACGAGAAGACTCACACTGCGGAGAAGTGCTTTGAGTGTCAGGAGTGCAGGCAGGCCTTCAAGTATTCCTCAAATCTGCGGCGGCACATGAGAACTCACACTGGAGAGAAACCCTTCGAGTGCAGTCAGTGTGGGAAAACCTTCACGAGGAACTTTAACCTGATCTTGCACCAGAGAAACCACACGGGCGAGAAGCCCTACGAATGTAAGGACTGTGGGAAAGCTTTCAACCAGCCGTCCTCTCTGAGGAGCCACGTGAGAACTCACACCGGAGAGAAGCCTTTTGAATGTGCCCAGTGCGGGAAAGCCTTCAGGGAACACTCATCGCTGAAGACACACCTGCGGACCCACACCAGAGAGAAACCGTATGAATGTAACCAGTGTGGGAAGCCCTTCCGAACGAGCACTCACCTGAACGTACATAAGAGGATCCACACAGGGGAGAAGCTTTATGAGTGCACCACCTGCGGGCAGGTCTTGAGTCGTCTCTCGACCCTTAAGAGTCACATGCGGACCCACACGGGAGAGAAACCCTACACGTGTCAGGAGTGTGGGCGAGCCTTCAGTGAGCCCTCATCCCTCAGGAAACACTTGAGGACCCACACCGGCAAGAAGCCCTACACGTGTCAGGAGTGTGGGCGAGCCTTCGGCCAGTCTTCACACCTTATCGTACATGTGAGAACCCACACTGCGGGGAGACCCTACGAATGTAATCAGTGTGAGAAAGCCTTCAGGCACAGCTCTTCACTGACCGTGCATAAAAGGACTCACGCCAGGAGAGAAAACGTCAGGACTGGCGGCCTGCCTTTATCAGTGTCTCTTGCATACGGTGGGCCCCATGCTGATTAACTTCCAATTTGTAAAAACATAAACATCCAAGGCTGTGATCATCTCTCATAGTACTCGTTAAGCGACATCCCATGTTTTGATGTATAATATTTTCATTTTGGTTTAATTCTCCATATTGTCTTAGTTTCTTTTACCACTTATTCTTTGACACACGAGTTAAATGGAATTAGGTTTTTAAATAAAAGTACATGGGTATATTTTTATAGAGGCATAATTGTAGTGAAATGCATAAATCTTAAGTGTACAGTTGGATGAGTTTGACAGATGTATACTTGTATGTAATCAATACTCCATTCAGGATATAGACTGTTTCTGTCATCCTGGAAAGTTCCTGCATATATATATGGGTGTTTCTTTTTAGTTGCCTTTTTGTTGTTGGTTTCTAATTTAATTACACTCTTAGCAGGGTGTGTGGTCTTTATGTTGTTGAATGTTAAGTATTTGTGGAGATTTGCTTTTAGGTCTAGTGTGGCGCGTCCTGTTAGTTGCCTACCAAAATTGCCCCTTCTTGCTTACAAAAGCACTTAGGTTTTTTTTTGGTTCAGATTGGGTCTGTGCACTATTTTTGTGTGTGTGTGTGTGGCTTAAAACAACAGAATTTTATTCTCTCAGAGTTCTGGAGGGCAGAAGTTGAAATCAAGGTGTCTGCAGGACCACACTCTCTCTAAATGCTCTAGGGGAGGTTCCTTCCTTGCCTCTTCCATCTTTTGGTGGCTCCAGGTGTTCCTTGTCTTGTGGCAGCATCTCTCCCATCTCTGCCTCTGTTTTCAAATGGCCTTCTCCTCTGTGTGTCTGTGTCTTCTCCTCTTCTGTCTCTTATAAGGACACTTGTCATTGGATTTAGGGTCCACCCAGATATCCAGGATGGTCTCATCTCGAGATCTTTAATTACATCTGCAAAGACCCTTTTCCAAATCAGATCACATCCATAGTTTCCAGGTGGACATATCTTTTGTGGGGGCGTCATTCAAACCACAACACCATCAGGGAATGTGCACTATTAAAACACCTCCATCTTCCTGTCCTTGCTGCCAGGCGAGGCCACATCCTCCAGTCCTGGCCAGTTTGAGACATTGCTGGGTGTGAGTCCTGGGAAAGATGTTGCAAAGGAGTGGTTTCATTTAGCCAGATCCCTCTCCTTCTCCTGTACAAGCAGACACCGTGTCCAGGGCTAGAGGAGCCATCCTGTGACCATGAGGGTGAAAGCCACAGGCTAAAGAGAGTGTGGCCAGAAGTCACAACCATCCTGGTTCCCCAGTTGGTGTCCTTGTATGGCTGTACCAGCCCTGGATTGTTTATTTCTGGACATTCTGTTACATGAATAAGATGTACCTCTTGCTGGTACATGACATTGTCTTTTTTGGGGGGAGTCTGGGGGAAGGCAGGGATGGGTTTATTATGGCTGAATGCAGTCTCTAACTGGTGCACTTAGTATATGGTCAATTTTTATAAATGCTTCGTGAGTAGTTGAAATCAATGTATTCTACATATATTCACTAGATGGAGCATATTATTTGTGTTTAAAAGTCTTTTACAAATTTTAAAATATTGGTCTCTGTCTTAGCTCAGGCTGCTATAACAAAAATACTGTTGACTGGGTAACTAATAAACAACAGAAATTTATTTCTCACAGTCCTGGAGGCTGGAAGTCCAAGATCAAGGCTGGTAGATTTGACGTCTGGTGAGGGCCCACTTCCTGGTTCATAGATGGCCATATTCTCGCTGTGTCCTCATGTGGCAGAAGGGGAGCAAGAGAGTTCTCTGGGGTCTCTATATAAATAAGGGCACTGATCCCATTCATGAAGGCTACATCCCCATGACCTAGTTACCTCCCAAGGGCCCCACCTCTTAATACCGTCCTCTTGGGGCTGAGGCTTCAGCATGTGAATTTTGGGGAGCACAAACATTAAGTCCTTAGCAGTTTCTGATCTATCATGTACTGAGAAAGCTACATTAAACTCTCCCACCATAAGTATGGATTACTGAATAAGTCTTGTAATTCTGTCAATTTTAAGTTTCATATATTTTGAAAAAGTGGAATTAAATGAAAATGTTTTTGACATTTTATAAGTTTCCAGATAATTGTTCCTTTTATTCTTATAGTGACCATCTTTCTCCCTAGCAATGAATATTCAACCATTCATCATCATACTAGCAAATAATTATTTAGTGCTTATTATTACTAGATAGTAGCTACTACCCTAAACTTTGTATCTTTTAGGTTATTTAGTCCTCACAGACTTTCAGGAAGGTACTGGTTATTATCCCCAATTCACAGATGAGGAAACTGAGGCCTGGAAAGTTGAGGTGAGTTTACAGAGGTATGCAAGGTAGTAAGTGACAGAGTCTGGCTCTCTCTACAGAGCTTCACCCCAGGGGGCCATTCTCCATTTTAACCTGTACTCACATGATTCTATTTTTGTGTTTTAAAGTTCTTTAATTGAGGCATAAATTAGGTAAAATTTCATAAGTTTTAGTGTATACCTTAATAAATTTTATATATGTCTATACCACCCACATCAAATATAAAATATTTTATCTCCCCGGAAGTTTCCCTTGGGCCCTACCCCAGTCAATAAGCCCCATCATCAGAGGTAACCAATATTCTGACTTCTATCACCATAAATCTGTTTTTCCTGTTCAGAGAAATAGAACCACACAGTATGCCCTCTTGTGTCTGGTGTTTTCACTTAATATAGTGCCCATGAAATTTATCTTTGTCACATTATCAGCAGTTTATTCTTTTTTTAAATTTTATTTTTTTACATCTTTATTGGAGTATAATTGCTTTACAATGTTGTGTTAGATTCTACTGTATAACAAAGTGAATCAGCTATATGTATACATATATCCCCATATCCCCTCTCGCTTACGTCTCCCTCCCAGACTCCCTATCCCACCCCTCTAGGTGGTCACAAAGCACCGAGCTGATCTCCCTGTGCTATGTGGCTGCTTCCCACTAGCTATTTAACATTGGTAGTATATATATGTCAATGCTACGCTTTCACTTCGTCCCAGCTTATGCTTCCCCCTCCCTGTGTCCACAAGTCCATTCTCTACATCTGTATCTTTATTCCTGTCCTGCTCCTAGGTTCATCAGAACCTTTTTTTTTTTAGATTCCATATGTATGTGTTAGCATACGGTATTTGTTTGCTTTTTCTGACTTACTTCATTCTGTATGACACACTCTAGGTCCATCCCCCTCACTAAAAATAACTCAGTTTCATTTCCTTTTATGGCTGAGTACAATTCCATTGTACATGTGTGCCACATCTTCTTTATCCATTCATCTGTTGATTGACACTTAGGTTGCTTCCATGTCCTGGCTATTGTAAACAGTACTGCAATGAATCTTGTGGTACATGTCTCTTTTTGAATTATGGTTTTCTCGGGGTATATGCCCAGGAGTGGGATTGCTGGGTCGTATGGTAGTTCTATTTATAGTTTTTTAAGGAACCTCCATACTGTTCTCATAGTGGCTGTATCAATTTACATTCCCTCCAACAGAGGGTTCCCTTTTCTCCACACCCTCTCTAGCATTTATTGTTTGTAGATTTCTTGATGATGGCCATTCTGACCGGCGTGAGGTGATACCTCACTGCAGTTTTGATTTGCATTTCTCTAATGATTAGTGATGTTGAGCATCCTTTCATGTGTTTATTGGCAATCTGTATATCTTCTTGGAGAAATGTCTATTTAGGTCTTCTGCCCATTTTTTGGATTGGGTTGTTTTTTTGTTTTGTTTTGTTTTTTTGTGGTACACGGGCCTCTCACTGTTGTGGCCTCTCCCTTTGCGGAGCACAGGCTCCGGACGCGCAGGCTCAGCGGCCATGGCTCACAGGCCCAGCTGCTCTGCGGCATGTGGGATCTTCCCGGACTGGGGCACGAACCCACATCCCCTGCATTGGCGGGCGGACTCTCAACCACTGCACCACCAGGGAAGCCCCTGTTTGTTTTTTTAATATTGAGCTGCATGACCTGCTTGTATATTTTGGAGATTAATCCTTTGTCAGTTGCTTCATTTGCAAATATTTTCTCCCATTCTGAGGGTTGTCTCTTGGACTGGTTTATGGTTTCCTTTGCTGTGAAAGAGCTTTTAAGTTTCATTAGGTCCCATTTGTTTATTTTTGCTTTTATTTCCATTTCTCTAGGAGGTAGGTCAAAAAGGATCTTGCTGTGATTTATGTCATTGATTGTTCTGCCTATGTTTTCCTCTAAGAGTTTTAGAGTGTCTGCCCTTACTTTTCAGGTCTTTAATCCATTTTGAGTTTATTTTTGTATATGGTGTTAGGGAGCATTCTAATTTCATACTGTTACCTGTAGCTGTCCAGTTTTCCCAGCACCACATATTGAAGAGGCTGTCTTTTCTCCATTGTATATTCTTGCCTCCTTTATCAAAGGTAAGGTGACCATATGTGCGTGGGTTTATCTCTGGGGTTGCTATCCTTTTACACTGATCTATATTTCTGTTTCTGTGCTAGTACCATATTAACTTAATTACTGGGGCTTTGTAGTAGAGTCTGATGTCAGGGTGCTGATTCCGCCAGCTCCATTTTTTTTTTTCCCTCAAGATTGCTTTGGCTATTTGGGGTCTTTTGTGTCTCCATACAAATTGTGAAGCTTTTTATTCTAGTTCTGGGAAAAATGCCATTGGTAGTTTGATAGGGATTGCATTGAATCTGTAGATTGCTTTGGGTAGTATAGTCATCTTCACAATGTTGATTCTTCCAATCCAAGAACATGGTATATCTCTCCATCTGTTTGTATCATCCTTAATTTCTTTCTTCAGTGTCTTATAGTTTTCTGCATACAGGTCTTTTGTCTCCTTAGGTAGGTTTATCCCTAGGTATTTTATTCTTTTTGTTGCAGTGGTAAATGGAAGTGTTTCCTTAATTTCTCTTTCAGATTTTTCATCATTAGTGTATATGAATGCAAGAGATTTCTGTGCATTAATTTTGTATCCTGCAACTTTACCAAATTCACTGATTAGCTCTAGTAGTTTTCTGGTAGCATCTTTAGGATTCTCTGTATAGTATCATGTTACTGCAAACAGTGACAGCTTTACTTCTTTTCCGATTTGGATTCCTTTTGTTTCTTTTTCCTCTCTGATTGCTGTGGCTAAAACCTCCAAAACTATGTTGAAAACGAAATTGAGCTATTTGTAATGAGGTGGATAGACCTAGAGTCTGTCATACAGAGTGAAGTAAGTCAGAAAGAAAAAGACAAATACCGTATGCTAACACATATATATGGAATTTAAGGGAAAAAATGTCATGAAGAACCTAGGGGTAAGACAGGAATAGAGACACAGACATACTGGAGAACGGACTTGAGGATATGGGGAGGGGGAAGGGTGAGCTGTGACAGGGCGAGAGAGAGGCATGGACATATATACACTAACAAATGTAAGGTAGATAGCTAGTGGGAAGCAGCCGCATGGCACAGGGATATCGGCTCGGTGCTTTGTGACTGCCTGGAGGGGTGGGATAGGGAGGGTGGGAGGGAGGGAGACGCAAGAGGGAAGAGATATGGGAACATATGTATATGTATAACGGATTCACTTTGTTATAAAGCAGAAACTAACACACCATTTTAAAGGAATTATACCCCAATAAAGATGTTAAAAAAAACAACAACAACTATGTTGAATAATAGTAGTGAGAGTGGGCAAGCTTGCCTTGTTCCTGATCTTAGAGGAAATGGTTTCAGTCTTTCACCATTGAGAACGATGTTGGCTGTGGGTTTGTCATATATGGCTTTTATCTGTTGAGGTAGGTTCCCTCTATGCCTACTTTCTGTAGAGTTTTTCTCATAAACGGGTGTTGGATTTTGTCAAAAGCTTTTTCTGCACCTACTGAGATGATCATATGGTTTTTATTCATCAATTTGATAATATGGTATATCACATAAATTGATTTGTGTAGATTGAAGAATCCTTGCGTCCCTGGGATAAACCCACTTGATCATGGTGTACAATCCTTTTAATGTGCTGTTGGATTCTGTTTGCTAGTATTTTGTTGAGGATTTTTGCATCTATGTTCAGTGATATTGTCCTGTAGTTTTCTTTTTTTGTTAAATCTTTATCTGGTTTTGGTATCAGGGTGATGGTGGCCTCATAGAATGAGTTTGGGAGTGTTCCTCCCTCTGCTATATTTTGGAAGAGTTTGAGAAGGACAGGTGTTAACTCTTCTCTAAATGTTTGATTGAATTAGCCTGTGAAGCCATCTGGTTCTGGGCTTTGGTTTGCTGGAAATTTTAAATCACAGTTTCAATTTCATTACTTGTGATTGGTCTGTTCATATATTCCATTTCTTCCTGGTTCAGTCTTGGAAGGTTATACCTTTGTAAGAATTTGTCCATTTCTTGCAGGTTGTCCATTTTATTGGCATAAAGTTGCTTGTAGTAGTGTCTTAGGATGCTTTGTATTTCTGCTGGGTCTGTTGTAACTTCTCCTTTTTCATTTCTAATTTTATTGATTTGAGTCTTCTCCCTCTTTTTCTTGATGAGTCTGGCTAATGGTTTATCAATTCTGTTTATCTTCTCAAGGAACCATCTTTTAGTTTTATTGATCTTTGCTATTGTTTTCTTTGTTTCTATTTCATTTATTTCTGATCTGATCTTTATGATTTCTTTCCTTCTGCTAACTTTCGGTTTTGTTTGTTCTTCTTTCTCTAGTTCCTTTAGGTGTAAGGTTAGATTGTTTATTTGAGATTTTTCTTGTTTCTTGAGGTAGGTTTGTATAGCTATAAACTTCCCTCTTAGAACTGCTTTTGCTGCATCCCATAGGTTTTGCACCATCGTGTTTTCATTGTCATTTGTCTCTAGGTATTTTTTGATTTCCTCCTTGATTTCTTCAGTGATCTCCTGGTTATTTAGTAACGTATTGTTTAGCCTCCATGTGTTTGTGTTTTTTGTGGTTTTTTCCCTGTTATTCATTTCTAATCTCATAGCGTTGTGGTCAGAAAAGATGCTTGACATGATTTCAGTTTTATTAAATTTACTGGGGCTTGATCTGTGACCCAAGATGTGATCTATCTTGGAGAATGTTCTGTGCACACCTGAGAAGAAAGCGTAATCTGCTGTTTTTGGATGGAATGTCCTATAAACCTTCCTTCATGATAGAGGAATGTCTTGGGTGAGTCTAGATGTAAACCACTGTGAGCCATCATAGGGTATCACCTGCTTTATACCCAATTATCCAGCATGATAAGCATGTGCTGCTTAATGGATCTTTTAGTGAAGTGCTCTGGGAGCAGTACATGATCTTACCACACTGTGTTTAGAGGGATCCGACATGGTCTTGCTGGAGAGTGTGTACTCCTCAGACTCGGCTTTGGTGTTCTTCATCCTTTTGAGCCATGTCCTTTACTGCTCTTGGACCTGTAGATGCAAAATGTGCTCTGGGTCAGAACAGAGAGGAGTGAGGATGGGAAGAGTCTTGAGTGGGAGTCAGACAGTGATACCTGGTGGCTTAGGAGGCAGTATACCAGGAAGATGAAGACACCCAGCAGGCTGTTGATGATGGTGAAGAAGTAGGCCATGTGGGCAGCCGGTCCCACCTGCAGGATTCCCAGACACCACGTGCATCCCAAGATGAAGAGCTGAGCTGTGTTTTTAAATGTCAGCATCCTGGGTGGGAAGAGAAAGGAGGCTCGTGATGCACCCTGAGCAAAACAATCAAAGCCATTTCTTTTCTACACCATGGATGCCTCTGACTGAGTTGTGGCCACTCTGATATTTACTGTCAATGATTCTCAAAAAGAAATGCTTTTTCGATCCAGGATGGCATTTAGACTTGGACTGAAGTTGGTAGTGACACTTCATAATGTGGGTTTTGGTAATATGATGTTGCATGAATATCCCCAGTTTTAATCAACTGCTATTACTGTGGATGTTCTGTACACCTGGCTGTGTGTTGGACCCTGTGCATTAAAAATAACAAGGGCGAGATTTTTGTTTTCACAAACCTTACAGTCTACTGGAAAGCCAAATACAAATAATCAATGATTAATTTGTGAATGTTAGGTACCTCTGTCCTTGGTCCCTCCAATGCTGTTCCTATCCTCTTCCTCTCTATGAACTGACCCAGAGCATGCTTTGCCCAGATGATTCATTCTTTGTAAAGTTGAGGAAAGCAAATCACATCCCTAGCCTCTTAGAAGATGTGATATGTGGCTAATGAACCTGATTTCACCAGGTAGTGCAGTGTGGACGAGGGTAGCAGGAGGAGCTTGAACAAAGGTATGGGCATGAAAGGGCATCCTGGGTTTTGGGTCAGGTATGTAATTTCCTAAGTGGATTGTAAGGATGTAAATGTTCTCAGGACCTTTCTCATAGGGCCATGGTAGTAATCCCTGTTTTTCAGAACAAAGTCAATTCTCTTTGTAGCTGAGGTAGTTTCATTCTTGGGTTATAGACAAATGGAATGTTTTTGGCTTGGGTGTCAGCAGAAAAACACTGTATCTGAACTTCCAAGGTGTGTGGCTGTACATCTTCCCACAAGTCCGCTTAGAATTCCTGTGAATGTACATCAGGAGCTTGGATCCGTATGGCCTCGCTCCTGGGTCATGCTTGTTATGAGGAGCAATGTGTACCTCTGATCCATCTCACCTAGTGATCCGGAGAGTGGACACATCAGTGTTGAGTGAGGAGAGCTTGTTTTTCACAATCCAGAAGGTTATCAGGAAGAAAGCTAAATTAATCTGCAGAAACACCATAAGGCATATTGAATACATCCACACCTGCTAAATGTTCCTCCTGGCTCATCCAACACCTAAACCAGCAGGTAGGAAGGTTTTTTACTCACTACAGTCACAGAACACCAGACCAAACATCCAGTAACTCAGTTTGGATTGGAATTTACATCTTTAAACACTGAAAGTCCAATGTCTAAGGAAACAATCCTTCCTGATTTTAAAATGGAAATTCCTGCATCCTGGGGGTCCACTCATTCCTGAGCAAACTGGAAAAATTGGTCACTCTGCCTATACTCCTCTTTACACCTCTGCTTTTGATTCACGCTCAACCAGATAGGAAGGATGCTCTGATGTCATCCATTACTCACAGAGAAGATGGTGCAGACAGGGCCAAGAAAGGTCCACATAAATCCTTTGTCTGTGTGGAGCCAGCATCTATGAGAGAGGTGGAAGGAGATTCAAGAATATATTGGCCTTAGCAGTCTCCTCCACCAGGAAGTCTACACAAGCCACTGAACCAACCTTACCCACTGGGGGCAGACAGCAAAAACGATGGGAACTACGAACGTGCAGCCTGCAAAAAGGAGATGCCAAACACAGTAAGTTAAACAAAATGAGAAGACAGAGAAATATGCAGCAGATGAAGGGGCAAGGTGAAAACCCACCAGAGCAAACAAAAGAAGAGGAAATAGGCAGTCTACCTGAAAAAGAATTCAGAATAATGATAGTAAAGATGATCCAAAATCTTGGAAATTGAATGGAAAAAATACAAGAAACGTTTAAAAAGGATTTAGAAGAAGTAAAGAGCAAACAAACAATGATGAAAAACACAATAAATAAGAAAACTTCTCTGGAAGGAACAATAGAAGAATAACTGAGGCAGAAGAACGGATAAGTGACCTGGAGATAAAATAGTGGAAATAACTACTGCAGAGCAGAATAAAGAAAAAAGAATGAAAAGAACTGAGGACAGTCTCAGAGACTTCTGGGACAACATTAAACGCAACAACATTCGAATTATAGGGGTCCCAGAAGCAGAAGAGAAAAAGAAAGGGGCTGAGAAAATATTTGAACAGATTATAGTTGAAAACTTCCCTAACATGGAAAAGAAAAGAGTCAGTCAAGTCCAGGAAGTGCAGAGGGTCCCATACAGGAAAAATCCAAGGAGAAACACACCAAGACACATATTAATCAAACTATCAAAAATTAACTACAAAGAAAAAATATGAAAAGCAGAAAGGGAAAAGCAATAAATAACAAACAAGGGAATCCCCATAAGGTTAACAGCTGATCTTTCAGCAGAAACTCTGCAAGCCAGAAGGGAGTGGCAAGACATATTTAAAGTGATGAAAGGGAAAAACCTACAACCAAGATTACTCTACCCAGCAAGGAACTCATTCAGATTAGACGGAGATATTAAAACCTTTGCAAACAAGCAAAAGCTAAGAGAATTCAGCACCACCAAAGCAGCTTTACAACAGCTGCTAAAGGAACTTCTCCAGGCAGGAAACACAAGAGAAGGAAAAGACCTATGAAAACAAACCCAAAACAATTAAGAAAATGGTAATAGGAACACACATATCGATAATTACCTTAAACGTAAATAAAATAAATGCTCCAACCAAAAGACATAGACTGGCTGAATGGATACAAAAACAAGGCCCGTATATATGCTATCCACAGAGACCTACTTCAGAGTTAGGGACACATACAGACTGAAAGTAAGGGGATGGAAATAGATACTCCATGCAAATGGAAATCAAAAGAAAGCTGGAGTAGCAATTCTCATATCAGACAAAATAGACTTTAAAATAAAGACTATTACAAGAGACAAAGATGGACACTACTTAATGATCAAGGGATCAATCCAAGAAGAAGATATAACAATTGTAAATATTTATGCACCCAACACAGGAACACCTCAATACATAAGGCAAATGCTCACAGCCATAAAAGGAGAAATCGACAGTAACACAATCATAGTAGCGGACTTTAAACCCCACTTTCACCAATAAAGAGATCATCCAAAATGAAAATAAATAAGGAAACACAAGCTTTAAATGACACATTAAACAAGATGAACTTAATTGATATTTATAGACATTCCACCCCAAAACAGCAGAGTACATTTTCTTCTCAAGTGCTCATGGAACATTCTACAGGACAGATCATATCTTGGGTCACAAATAAACCTTGGTAAATTTAAGAAAATTAAAATCGTTTCAACTATGTTTTCCAACCACAATGCTATGAGACTAGATATCACTTAGAGGGAAAAAATGTAAAAAATCGAAACACAATGGATGCTAAAAAATATGCTGGGGCTTCCCTGGTGGCGCAGTGGTTGAGAGTCCAACTGCCGATGCAGGGGACACGGGTTTGTGCCCGGGTCCAGGAAGATCCCACATGCCACAGAGTGGCTGGGCCCGTGACGCATGGCTGCTGATCCTGCACGTCTGGAGCCTGTGCTCCACAACGGGAGAGGCCACAACAGTGAGAGGCCCGCGTACCGCAAACAAACAAACAAACAAACAAACAAACAAAATATATATAGATAGATAGATACATATATAGATATAGATATAGATATAGGTATATATACTACTAAATAACCAACATATCCCTGAAGAAATCAAACAGGAAATCAAAAATACCTAGAAAAAAATGACAATGAAAACATGACGACCCAAAACCTAAAGGATGCAGCAAAAGCAGTTCTAAGAGGGAAGTTTATAGCAATACAATCCTACCTCAAGAAACAAGAAAAATTTCAAATAAACAAACTAAACTTACACCTAAAGCAATTAGAGAAAGAAGAGCAAACAAAACCGAAAGTTAGTAGAAGGAAAGAAATCATAAATATCAGAGCAGAAATAAATGAAATAGAACAAAAAAAACCCCCAAAATAGCAAAGATCAATAAAACTAAAAGCTGGTTCTTTGAGAAGATAAAGAAAATTGATCAACCATTGCCAGACTCATCAAGAAAAAGAGGGAGAAGGCTCAAATCAAGAGAATTAGAAATGAAAAAGAATTAACAAATGACACTGCAGAAATACAAAGGATCATGAGAGATTACTACAAGCAACTATATGCCAATAAAATGGACAAACTGGAAGGAATGGACAAATTCTTAGAAATGCACAACCTTCTGAAACTGAACAAGGAAGAAATAGAAAATATGAACAGACCAATCACAAGCACTGAAATTGAAACTATGATTTGAAATCTTCCAACAAACAAAAGTCCAGGAACAGAAGGCTTCACAGGCGAATTCTATCAAACATTTAGAGAAAAGGTAACACCTATCTTTCTCAAACTCTTCCAAAATATAGCAGAGGGAGGAACACTCCCAAACTCATTCTACGAGGCCACCATCACCCTGATACCAAAACCAGACAAAGGTGTCACAAAGAAAGGAATCTACAGGCCAATATCACTGATGAACATAGATGGAAAAATCCTCAACAAAATACTAGCAAACAGAATCCAACAGCCCATTAAAAGGATCGTACACCATGATCAAGTGGGATTTATCCCAGGAATGCAAGGATTTTTCTATATATGCAAATCAATCAATGTGATATTAATAAAATGAAGGATAAAACCATATGATCATCTCAATAGATGCAGAGAAAGCTTTCGACAAAATTCAACACCCATTTATGATAAAACCCCTCCAGAAAGTAGGCATAGAAGGGACTTATCTCAACATAATAAAGACCACATATGACAAACCCACAGACAACATCATACTCAATGGTGAAAAACTGAAACCATTTCCTCTAAGATCAGGAACACAACAAGGTTACCCACTCTCACCACTATTATTCAACATAGTTTTGGAAGTTTTAGCCACAGCAATCAGAGAAGAAAAATAAATAAAAGGAATCCAAACCAGAAAAGAAGAAGTAAAGCTGTCACTGTTTGCAGATGACATGATACTATAGATAGAGAATCCTAAAGATGCTACTAGAAAACTACCAGAGCTAATCAATGAATTTGGTAAAGGAGCAGGATACAAAAGTAATGCACAGAAATCTCTTGCATTCCTATACACTAATGATGAAAAATATGAAAGTGAAATTAAGAAATCACTCCCTTTTGCCATTGCAACAAAAAGAATAAAATACCTAGGAATAAACCTACCAAAGGAGACAAAATACCTGTATACAGAAAATTAAAAGACACTGATGAAAGAAATTAAAGGTGATACAAATAGATGGAGAGATATACCATGTTCTTGGATTGGAAGAATCAACATTGTGAAAATGACTCTACTACCCAAAGCAATCTATAGATTCAATGCAATCCCTATCAAACTACCACTGGCATTTTTCACAGAACTAGAAAAAAAAATTCACAATTTGTATGGAAACACAAAATATCCTGAATAGCCAAAACAATCTGGAGAAAGCAAAACGGAGCTGGAGGAATCAGGCTCCCTGACTTCAGACTACACTATACAAAGCTACAGTAATCAAGACAGTATGGTTCTGGCACAAAAACAGAAATATAGATCAATGGAACAGGATAGAAAGCCCAGAGATAAACCCACACACATATGATCACCTTATCTTTGATAAAGGAGGCAAGAATACACAGTGGAGAAAAGACAGCTTCTTCTATAAGTGGTGCTGGGAAAACTGGACGTCTACATGTAAAAGAATGAAATTAGAACACTCCCTAACACCATACACAAATATAAACTCAAAATGGATTAAAGACCTAAATGTAAGGCCAGACACTGTCAAACTCTTAGAGGAAAACATAGGCAGAACAGTCTATGACATACATTACAGCAAGATCCTTTTTGACCTACCTCCTAGAGAAATGGAAATAAAAACAAAAATAAAAAAATCGGACCTAATGAAAGTTAAAAGCTTTGCACAGCAAAGGAAGCCATATACAAGATGAAAAGACAACCCTCAGAATGGGAGAAAATATTTGCAAATGAAACAAGTGACAAATGATTAATCTCCAAAATTTACAAGCAGCTCATGCAGCTCAATATCAAAAAAACAAACAACCCAATCCAAAAATGGGCAGAAGACCTAAATAAACATTTCTCCAAAGAAGACATACAGATTTCCAACAAGCACATGAAAGACTGTTCAATATCATTAATCATTAGAGAAATGCAAATCAAAACTACATTGAAATATCATCTCACACCGGTCAGAATGGCCATCATCAAAAAATCTACAAACAATAAATGCTGGAGAGGGTGTGGAGAAAAGGGAACCCTCTCTCACTCTTGGTGGGAATGTAAATTGATACAGCCACTATGGAGAACAGTATGGAGGTTCCTTAAAAAATCTAAAAATAGAACTACCATATGACCCAGCAATCCCACTACTGGGCATATACACTGAGAAAATCATAATTCAAAAAGAGTCATGTACCACAATGTTCATTGCAGCTCTATTTACAATAGCCAGGACATGGAAGCAACCTAAGTGTCCATCGACAGATGACGGGATAAAAAAGATGTGGCACTTATATACAATGGAATATTACTCAGCCATAAAACGAAATGAAAATGAGTTATTTTTAGTGAGGTGGATGGACCTTGAGTCTGTCATAGAGAGTGAAGTAAGTCAGAAAGAGAAAAACTACCGTATGCTAACACATGTATATGGAATCTAAAGAAGAAAAAATAATGGTTTTGACAAACTTAGGTGCAGGACAGGAATAACGATACAGACGTAGAGAATGGACTTGAGGACATGGGGTGTGGGAAATGTAAGTTGGGAGTAAGTTAGAGAGTAGCGCTGACATATATACACTACCAAATGTAAAATAGATAGCTACTGGGAAGCAGCCGCATAGCATAGGGTGATCAGCTCAGTGCTTTGTGACCACGGAGAGGGGTGGGATATGGAGGGTGGGAGGGAGACCCAAGAGGGAGGGGATATGGGCATATATGTATACATATAGCTGATTCACTTTGTTATACAGCAGAAACTAACACAACATTGTAAAGCAATTTTACTGTAATAAAGATGTTAAAAATAAAAGAATATATTGGCCTTTGTGGATAAAGAATCGATAAATAAACATATCCCTCATCCTCCAAAGTATTTTTCAGCCTCTGTTATTAATAATAATAATAAATATTATTATTGCTTTTTTTGGTAAGAATATTTCACATAAGAGCTACACCCTTAGCAAATTTTAAGTGTACAACACACTGTTATTAGCTATAGGCACTATGCTCTGTAGTAGAGCTCCTGAAGTTATTATTTTGCAGAATTGAAAGTTTGTGTATGCCTTTTATTTTGGTAAGGGACATGGCTGTATACTTATTCCCAATTTATCAGGCTGTATACATGAATTATGTGCAGCTTTTTACATGTACAGCAAAGTTAAAAAGTGGTTTTAAAAAAGGAAAATTTTTTTTTAAAAGGTGTTTTAAGTTTTGGTCTTCAGATACACTGGCAGAAAAATATACATGTTTTAAAGAAAAAATGAATAGAGAAGTTAATTTATGGTTTATTGAAGCAATATTGAGTGTCTCCTCCTGTATAAGGATTTGTACTTGGTTTTGAATGCCCAATTCTTGTTAAGATAGAGTGATGTCTGTCATCAGGGAGTTCCTAGCCAAGTGGGCACATCAACAATCAGAAAATACAAACAATCAAAATGATGAAGTTTACAATCAAATATGAGGAGCTGTCTGAACATGTAGCTGCATCTATAACCTAGTCAGGGTTATAGGAGATTCAGATATTGGGAAGGATTCCCTGAGAGAATTGAACTGTGTTTATGCTGAGATGTGGATGATGAGTAGGTGTAGATAGGATAAAAAAATTTGGGACAGCCAAGGAGAGAGAGAGCGAGAGAGTATGAGAGAGAGAAACAACAGTAAGCCTGACACTGCTATGGCAGGGTTCATGTGCATTATGTAATTTATTCTTCATGACAACATGGGTAATCAAATGATCACAGGTCAGACATCTGAGGCATAAGGATACAAAGTCAGTAACTGAAGTTCACACTGATAGAAATGATCAAGTTGGTGTTTCATCCCAAGTAGGGAATTGTGAATGATTTGGGAGGTGTGAGGACCATGGAGAGGGTTAGCTGGATCCACCAGGAAGAACCTAAGAGAGAGCTACTAAGGCAGGGGTTAGCAAACTGCAGCCTGTGGTCCACGATGGGCTGCTGTCTGATTTTGGAAATGTGTTTTACTGGGTCACAGCCACATTCATTTCTTATAGCTTTTCTGTGGCTGCTTTTGAGCTACAAGGATAGAGGTGAGTCATTACAACAGAGACCATATGACCCACAAAGCCAAAATATATACTATCTTGCCTTTCACAGAGAAAGTTTGCTGACTTTTTGCTAAGATATCTAGGAAGGCCGGCATGCCAGGGCCCATCTGATGCAGGTTAACATTAATTTTTATCAGCATAGGACTTTGTTGTGAGTGACAGTCTGCACTTGCTCACATCTCTGCTACCGATAACCTGATTTAAAAATGGCAGGGGAGCTGAATAGACATTTCCCAAAGTAGACATAGAGATGGCCAGCAGGCACATGAAAGAATGTTCAACATCACTAATGTTAGGGAAATGTAAATCAAAACCACAATGAGGGCTTCCCTGGTGGCGCAGTGCTTGAGAGTCCGCCTGCCGATGCAGGAGACGCGGGTTCGTGCCCCGTTTCGGGAAGATCCCACATGCCGCGGAGCGGCTGGGCCCGTGAGCCATGGCCACTGAGCCTGCGCGTCCGGAGCCTGTGCTCCGCAAATGGGAGAGGCCACAACAGTGAGAGGCCCGCATAACGCAAGAAAAAAAAAACCACAATGAGATATCCCAGCACAGCTGTCAGAATGGCTCTTATCAAAAAGGTATGAAATAACGGTGAGGATGTGGAGAAAAGGGAACCCTTATATTACTGTTGGTAGGGATGTAAATTGGTGCAGCCACTATGGAAGACAGTATGGAGATCCTCAAAAAAAAATTAAGAATAGAACTGCCATCTGATCCAGGTATCTCACATATAGATACTTATCCAAAGACTACAAAAACACTAACTCAAAATGATATATGGACCTTTATGTTCACTGCAGCATTATTTACAATAGATAAGATATGGAAGCAACCTAAGTGCCCATCAACGGATAAAGAAGGCATGATACACACACACACACACACACACACAGCCATGGAGTACTACCCAGCCATAAAACTGATGAAATCTTGCCATTTGTGACAACATGGATGGACATTGGGGGTATTGTGCTAAGTGAAATAAGTCAGATGGAGAAAGACAAATACAGTCTTATTTCATACATATGTGGAATACAACAAACTATAAACAAACAAAATAAATGAACAAACCAAACCAAACAAGCTTCCTCTCCCCGTAGATACAGAGAACAGAGTACTGGCTGTCACAGGGGAAGGGGCATGGTTGAGGGGAGGCAAAATGGGTAAAGCGGGTCAACTTTATGGTGATGGATGGAAACTCAATTTCTGGTGGTGAGCAAGTTGTAGGTATACAGAAGTAGAAATATAAAGTTGTATACATGAAACGTATATAGTGTTACAAAACAATGTTACTTCAATAAAAAATATATCTTAAAAAACTAAAGCGCTATGTTGGTTCTATGATGGCCATGGTCATGCTGGAGAAGATAAGTACTGTGGAGATTTGCTTTAACTGGGTGGGTGTTCCATAAAGATGGGGACTGGATGCTGCAGAAATGGCCACAATCACAGCCGGGACTCCGTAGCCCACTGGGAATGTGAGTTTCTTCATGAACTTGTTGACACTGGAGTAGTTGACAACAGTCAGGTTGTGTGCAGTGAGGAAGAGGTGCAGGCCTTCCAGCAGCATCCAGGTGAAGGAGGCCAGGTAGAGATAGTGTAAGGCACCTGTGATGATGGCACATAGCACCTGGGGAAGGAGGAAGGTGTAACCAGGAGGGATTGTCAGGGTGTAGCGGAGAACTCTGACGTATATGAAGGAGTTGTCAATGGAGTGTTTGTCTTCTAATTGTGCCAGTCAATGCAAAATTGGCTACTTACATATCTAACTTTACCTGGAATGCCATTTTATTAAGGAGTCCAAGGCAGCATGGCTTCATGAACTCAGCATCCCCTGGGGCAGAGCAGGGGTATTTTGGGACAATTTAAGCACCTTGATCTCAGTTCTGTTGATGGCTATTAGGAAGAGCAGGTGGGCCAGGAAGAGGCAGAGTGAGAGCTGCAGGGGGAGTGAAGTGCTGGTGTTCTGGATGGCTTTGCACAGCAGGAAGGTGAGGGCTGCCAGGAGGAGGCACAGCAGAGAGAGGCTCAGCCCCATGTAGGTGATAACAGTCAGTGCAGGATCCTCCTCCTGGGACACATCAGAGAGGACATCACAGTCACCCTTCCCTGCTCTGGGGTAATGACGCTTCCACCATTTTTGTTTTTATTTTTAGGCGTATAAAAACCAGGAATGGAGGAGCCAAGTAGATATGTGATGTTTATGGCTAACTTTCTACAGGTTCAGAATGTTAGACTTTTATGGGATCTGATATGATTAATTCTGTCTCTGGAAGGATTGAGGGACAGGAGAGTCCTTAGTCGAGACCAAGACCTGGAACTCACAAGGGTTTGTCTTCCTTTAGACTTTTGGGCATGACTAAGCTTATGGGTCACCATGAGAGGTTCACATAGGCATGTAATTCCATATTGAGCAAGCCTCCATCCCCATCATGTGATGGTGTGTGACATAGTCTGTACCTGGAGTCCTGATGTCCAGGTATAAACCCTGACCCTGAACTCCACACACCTCATCCTGTAATAATTGTTCCTGGCTCGTCACAAATCCTTACAGATTTAGAATTAAATCCTTGGTTAAAAGAGGAAAACTGATACATTTTGATGACAGTGGTGGGTTAAAATTCATATTTTTCTGCCACTTTTTGGAATACATCCTAAAATCCCTGAGGACAAGGGAAAACACCCTCACCAATTCCCTTTTAGTGTAAGTCAGGGAAGGAGAGAGAGAGAGAGAGAGATGGAGAAAGGTGGAGAGAGAGAGACAAAGAGAGGAAAGGATGAAGGAGAAAATGAAGATTAAAACATTCAAAGTAGGTGCATCTGGATAAAGAGCAATTGAGTATTTTTAGCACAAATTTTATTTTGCAACATATCTCTAAGTTTGATTTTGTTTAGGAATAAAATGTTTAAAAATAAATAATGAGCCTGCCCGATGATTCTGATGCACTATAAATTTTGAGAATATTTGGTTTATTGAATAAAACTAATTTTCCTACTGTATTAAGAGCTCCCCAAAATCCATAAGAAATTTACCAACAAGACAGTGGAAAAATATACCAAGGATGTGAACAAATTGTTTCCAGAGACAGAAATACTAATAGCTCCTAAATGAAGATGTTACAGTCCATTAATAATAAAACACACACACAGTTTTTCCTAGATACGATATTTACGTCTTAGGTGGGTAAACATCCAAAAATTTGCTAGTAAACTTGTGGTAATGGTGTGAGGAATCACAAACTTTTACATAATACCTGTGTCAGTGTCCACAAGTGCGACCTCAAGATGTTGAAATACGGAAATATCTACCAACATGCAATTATGAATTTGACCCAGTATCCATCCTAACTGCATATTCAAACATGAGATCAATGAGGTAAGTGTAAACAGTTGCAACATTATTTGTATTAGTAAGTGATCTAATAAAAACGCCCATTATGAGAGGCCTTGATATAGAATTTACAGCACATTCACACAACAGAATGTATTTGGCCAAAAAATAATGAAGATCCTTTGACGACTCAAGAGAATAATCTATCAGCTGTGTGAAAAAAGGAGAACCAAAGAAGAAATACATATACTATATTTATATGTGTAAAATATCTATTGAAATTTGCAGGAGAAATGCATAACTTTGGTTGTTGAAGCAAGAGGAACTAAGTGTCTGGGGCTAAGATTGAGATGGAGAATCTTCAGTGTTTCCTCTCTTGTTCTGTTGGAATTCAAAACTCAACTATCTGAACTCTTCAATAAACAGGAAGCAGTACATAAGTAAAAGTATGAATATTGTGGTATTTAGGGACATGGCTGTAGGAAACATGGACTCGGAGTATCGTTCAAACTTCTGGGGGCTCCTATGAGGTCTGACCATGGTGCTGTGATCATTTCCATGCTTACTTTCATGTGAGTGCCACCTTTATTTCAGTAAATTCCCCATTACTTGATATCACCAGAGAGTATTTGGTTTTGGTGAACCAGAGAAAGTAAGCAGCTCACCTGGCCAGGTGAGGAGGCAAAGATTTCTCCTGACCCACCTGTACTCACTGGCTCCCTTGGCCCCGTCTGCTATCACCAAATCTTCCTTTATGCAGCCCCTGTGCGTCCCTGGTTTAAAGACCCCTGTGGTAAGCAGAATTCTAATTGGAAATCATATCCCATCCCCTGAGGTACACATAACCACTTCCAGGTTTGAAGTCAAATGCCAATCTAGGTTCTGCTGTGAAGGGATTTGCAAATGGAATTCATGTCCCACATTAACTGATGTTAAGAAAGTTTATCCTGCATGAGCTTGCATTAATCATGTGAGCTCCTAAGAGATCTGGGCTTTTTATTGGAGAAAAGATTCAAAGTTTGAGAGAGTTTTGATGTGAGGAAGCTTCTCTTGCTGGCCTCCAGATAGGAACACTGATACACTGTGAGAGGGCGCAGGAGAGGTCCACATGAGAAGGAATGCAGGTAGCCCCTGAGAGCTAAACCTGGACCCCTGCTGACAGATAGGAGACAAGGAGACCTCAGTCCTACCATCACAAGGAACTGAATTGTACCCAGAATCAGAGGGTTAGAGGAGGACCCCAAGCCTCAGATGAGAATGCAGTCCAGGCTGACAGAATGATTTCAGCCTTGTAAGAACCTGAGCAGACAACCTAGCTATACCATGCCAGATTGCTGACCAGCAATAACTGTGAGATTATAATTTTTTCAGGTTTTACATATGTGGGAATTTGTTACACAGTGGTTGACATTGAATGCAGCCCTTCTCAGGGCTCTCACCTGCACATCGTATTGGGCCATGAGGACAGCAAAGCTGCTGAGGTGGGTGCATTGGCAGATGGTGCTGTTGTCTCTGGTGCTGGCCATCCTGCAGCCTTTGGTGGCCCAATGACCAATTCCATTCTGGCCACACTCCCAGAAAACACAGTATATCTTCTCCCTTGGCCCAGAGATCACTGACTTTAGGAACAGGAAATAGGTGTGAGATGGTGGTTCTGTAACTCAGAAATGCTGATCCAAATCTGGCTCATGAAGGGCTTTCCTGGGGATATTATGCACCCATGGGGGAGCCCCCTGAAGCCCAAGGCTGTGCCCAGGACACAGGTGTCTTCCACCCCACAGGTCCATCCCACCTGGACTCACATGTTGGAAGACAAAGGTGACTGGGGAGCTGAGGTTCTGGGTGTTATTGCTGGTGATAAAGGTGGATACAACATCTGACAGCAGGATGTGGGAGATTTCTTGCAGCAAACCCTTGTGTGTCTCATGCAGAACTGCCTGTTCTTCAGTATCCAGGACCAGGGGGACTTTATCCAACAACTTCCCTGTCCCTGGGGTGGAGACAAGGCCCACCACAATAGTACCTGCAGGATAAGAGCAAGGTTGACATCTTGGGGGTGCCCAACATGACCCCTCCTTTAGATGGACTCTTTCCTTGTGGCCCCACCATAGCCCGCAATTCCCTTTAAAGTTTAGTTTTCTGTTTGTCACATCTTTGTGTGTCTTTTCCCACTGTGAATCCTCAGGGACCGTTTCCCTGCCTCAACCATTACCTGAGTCATTAGATTCGTGCACTGTATCCCAGGTCAGCATCATCTGTGTCTGATTCTGAATCAAGGTGATATTCCTGTTTTCTTCCTCCAACACCTTCAGGGACAGTTCTAAGAGTTATGGGGGTTATACAAGGAAGTTAGATTAGCAATTGTGACTACAGTGGTAAATATAATACTATTATTTGTATATATAAGAAAATAAATGTTTTACTATATTATATAAATATGTAAATACTTTATATATTACATAACATATTATATATAATGGTATTATTTGTTATAAGTACTAACATTTGGTACACATAATAATGGTATATCTGTATATCTTTTGAACCTACAAAGGATTATAATAGAACACTATAAGAAATTTATTCCACAACAAGTTAGGCAACCTAGATGAAAAGGAGAAATTCCTAGAGACACGCAAAATACCAAAAGTGACTTAAGAAAATGGAAAATCAGAATGATCTGGTAACAGGTAAGCAGGTTGAATCAGTATCCAAAACTTCCCCAAAAGAAAAGAACAGAACAGATGGCTTCTATGTTGAATTCTCCCAGCCATTCATGGAAGAATTAACACTAATTCTTTGTAAACCTCTCCATAGAATAGAAGAGAAAGGAACATTACCTAAATATTTCTATGAGACCGTCATTACCCTATAAATAAAATAAGATAAAGACATCACAAAAACCCCATAGACCAATATCCATTATGAACATGGATACACCCATAGTCAATAAAATATTAGGAAAAATTTTATCCAGGGAAACTCAAGACATATATTGAAAACTACAAAAGATTGTTGAAAGAAATTAGAAACCCTAAATATATCATAAGACATCCTATGTTCATGGATTGGAGAGTTCATATTGTTAAGGTTCATATTGTTAAGATGGCAGTAGTCCCCAAAGTGGTCTACAGATTCAGTACAAGCCATATCAAAATTCTGACATCATTAACTTAATTTTTTGGCAGAAATGGAAAGCTCATCCTAAAATTCATAGGGAATTACTAGTGGCCTGGCTATGCAAAGCAATCTTGAAAATGAAAAACAAATTCGGAGGAGTTACAATTCCTCATTTCAAAACTTACTACCAACCTATGTTCCAGCCACTCTGGGGTCCATGTGTTTGTGGTCAACATACAGTTAACTTCTTCCACCTGGTGGGAGTTTTATTATCAGGAAAACAACTCAAAGATACAGCTCAGGGGCTTCCCTGGTGGCGCAGTGCTTGAGAGTCCGCCTGCCGGTGCAGGAGGCGCCGGTTCGTGCCCCGTTTCGGGAGGATCCCACGTGCCGCGGAGCGGCTGGGCCCATGAGCCGTGGCCGCTGAGCCTGCGCGTCCGGAGCCTGTGCTCCGCAAATGGGAGAGGCCACAACAGTGAGAGGCCCGCATAACGCAAGGAAAAAAAAAAAAAAAAGATACAGCTCAGATTATTATATATACCCTTGAGGAGGAACTCAGGTCCTTGGCTTTGTTTTCTGGCTAAACTATTATTATTTTGTCTTGCTTGACCCTTTTCCTTTCTTTCAGCATTCTCCCCCTTCTCTTATTAAATTTGCTCTTTGGAATTCCGGGAAGGCCTAGGAGGCTAAAGATTTTCTACAATATAAATATCAGGTGGGGGATACAGGGGTCTGTCCCCTGTAAAGTCCCCATGGGTTCTGCTTGGTTTGATATGGACTGAATATTAGATGATACCAAAATAGTCTCAACTTTTGAAGCATGGTATTGGTATTATGGTTACACAGGACAATGTCCTGATTCTGGGTGATTCATGCTGAAATATTTAATGGTGAAGTGTCATGATATTTTCAACTTTCAAATGGTTCAGAAAAAAATTATATCTACATCTACATGCAGTCAGTTCTGCTATAATGCTTGTTTGAAAACATGATATTTTTCTGGGTATTGATAAATTTGGAAACAATTTGAACATAATGTAAATTTCATGTTTGCTTATGTGCAATTTCATCTGCAAGGCACACAAGAGAAACAGGAGTTAACTGCAGAAAACTGCACCCAGGTGAACCTAGCTGCTCAGAAATACACAGAACACATGAGCACAGCTCAAGACACTAACAGCTCATTCAGTGCCTCTCAGGTGTTATGAGGGATCCCCATATCCATCTGGGTTCTGACTTTCTGTCTGATTTTAGGTAACTCTCCCTCCACCTCTTCATTATAACTCACAAGTGTCAATCCTTCTGATGATCACTTCTACAAGCAAAGGACAGGCCTCTTTCAAGGTAAAGTGCTCTGTTTCTTGTAGTGCTTTTCTATTTCTTAATCATTCAATATATGTGAGATGCTGTTTTATTAGATTCCTTTTTTTTTTAAATGTCAGTGACAAGTTTTGAGTGTTGAACCCCACCCAATCCCATTTTTCCCATAAGCCCTGTGGCTTTCACTGTGTGATTATGCATAATATTGGTTAGGAACACCTATGAAAAAGTCTTGTTTAAATGCAAACTTCCCTGGAGGGGGCAAGTTCCAGCCCACTGGCTGAAACTCATTATGTTCAACCACGTGACCTTCTGCCCTGTTGTCACTCAGGGAAAGGGGGTGGGTTCTCATGAACTGTCCAGTCAGGGGCGCAGCACGGGAAGGTGGGTGGGGCAACACTTAGCCGACCACTTAAAGTCTCCTGTAGGTGCTCAGCGTCAAGTTTCATCTGCTCTCCCGGGTCTCAGGTGTCTCTCTGTAGCGTATATGATGCTGTGAACTACAGAGGCGGCAGGAGTGGAACGGACGACCCCAGAAGCCAGGAAATGGTGAGTTGAGGGGCCAGGTGTCCCAGGACAGGGAGGAGGGGTTGAGTCGGAACCTGCCACTGTGGGACCCGGACCCTGCTGTGGTCAACTCCGGAGTCTGCAGACCCAAGTCCGCCCGGGGCTCAGCTCAGACCTAAGCCCCCTCTAGCTCTCAGCGCGGGGGCTGGGCCAGCAGCCGAGACTTCGGGCGTCCTGTCCCATCACTGTGCGTGGTGACTTTGGCCCAGGAGCCTCTCTGGGCAGCTCTGCACCCGCAACCCGTCTCTCCTCAGATTGTGCATTGACCTCGGGTAGAGTCTTCAGACTCTGTGTCTGGTCTTTAAGTGTGGGTGGAGCTTTAGTCTGTGGGGACCCCCGTGCCACTTTTCTCCCCAGGAGGACCCGTTTTCTCCTGAGTTTTCCAAATGTTTGGGGAAGCAGAGCCTCAAATCCACGAACCTGTCGCCCCAGCTTAGCTCTTCCTAGCGCTGGCATTAAATCCATAAATTCCAGGTCCCTCCCCGCCTTCCCAAAGCCAACTGCGTCTCTAATTCACAGTATCATTATCAACTATTTGTCCTCCGTGGTGTATGTCAAACAGACGCCATATTTTTCTTTCCAGGGCAGAAAATTTATGTGTTCATTTATTTAATAATAAAATCAGGGCTTCCCTGGTGGTGCAGTGGTTGGGAGTCCACCTGCCGATGCAGGGGACGCGGGTTCGTGCCCCAGTCCGGGAAGATCCCACATGCCTCGGAGCAGCTGTGCCCGTGAGCCATGGCCGCTGAGCCTGCGCGTCCGGAGCCTGTTGTTCCGCAACGGGAGAGGCCACAACAGTGAGAGGCCCGAGTACCGCAAAACAAACAAACAAAACAAAAAAATAAAATCAATAATATTATTAATGGAAATAAAAATTATTTAATGCTCACCATGTATCAGGGACTGTGCAAACACCTTACAAAGATCTCATTTAATCCTAACATGCAATAAATATTAAGCTCACTTTTTAGAAGCAAACATTGAAGGATCCAAGAAGTTAAATCCTTACACAGCGTCCCACAGCCACTCTGGCAGAGGGGGATGCAGAATTTTGTCATTTTTCCCACAGCTAATGAATGGCTCATGTTTAAAGGTGTAGTTTTTGGTTTGTGGATACTTTACCATGAGAGGAAAGCAGAGAATAACCACCTGTATCTAGGCTGTGTGAAACCCTTGGGTGTCTCTCCCCAGAGTCTTTCCTGGGCACAGACATCCTGTATCCTAACGGGAAGCCCTTGGGTATAGCTACCCCTTGAGAAATGTTCCTGCTCCTCCATGGGTTTGTCGCCCTAAAAAGTTTTATTCACTTTTTAGTCACCGTTTTACAGTAACTGTAAACTAAAGAAAGAGGTGAATTTCAGAAAAGTAAAATATTACATTAGTACATTGCCTGTGTTAAAATTTGTTTCCCTTTTTTCCTGCCCTTAGCGGGTGTTTCTGAAGTCTTTTGCTTACTTTTGGGTGCTTTCGAATGTATCAATAATTCCAGGGCTTAGGCTTGCAGAGCAGAAGTGCTCAAGTATGATTGTTTACAAAAGTTTCTTGTCATGGAAATAATAAGCAGCATCATTATTTCCTGGAATCAATAGATACTCGTGGCTTTTCTTGTTGAGCTAACAGAATGCCTTACAATCTTCTTTTTTTTTTTCCCTTCATTTTTCATGAACTGTTGTGTTGCTGTCTTTGCATTTGAAGAAACAGTCACCTCTCCAGTTTTTACTGACTGGCTTTGGGAGAGAAACACCTTCACCATTCAACCCAGATGGATATTCTGAGCTCTGCTCTCAGGCTTTTTCTGTAGATGCCCACTTCATGCCTCTTGTTCCTTCTTTTGGACAGAATTCTTAAGATTCTATGCCTTTCCTTGATCCCTCACATCCAGACTGGGTGCTGTGTTTGCTTCCCCTGAAATGCTCAAGTTTGTATGTCTTCCCAATCCCACCTAGTCATGTGTGTGCTTATGAGCTACATGTGTGTGCTTACTGTGCAGTCTTGTGCTCCTCATCTGAGGGTCATGTGAGGAGCCAGACATAGGGTGGGGGTTGACGTATATGGAGCACTGGGTGTGCCCATGGCCAGCTGGAAGTGTCTGCAGGCAGAGTATCCCAAGCAGCTGGTGTGCAAGGCTCCTGATGGATTCAGTGAGCAATTAGTAGGGTCTGCAGCCCTTTTTTGGACTTCCAAACCCTGGTTGGTGTGAGTCCTCATGCTTTCCTGGTACCAGCCTTCCAGCCACTCATCCATGCTGACCCCCTTGGTATTCTTTTTAATTTATTTATTTATTTTTGGCTGCGTTGGGTCTTCTTTGCCGCATGCGGGCTTTCTCTAGTTGCGGTGAGTGGGGGCTACTCTTAGTTGCGGTGCGTGAGCTTCTCATTTCGGTTCTCTTGCTGCGGAGCACTGGCTCTAGGGCACGTGGACTTCAGCAGTTGTGACTCACGGGCTCTAGAGCGCAGGCTCAGTAGTTGTGGTGCATGGGCTTAGCTGCTCCATGACTTGTAGGATCTTCCTGGACCAGGGCTCGAACCCATGTCCCCTGCATTGGCAGGTGGATTCTTAACCACTGCGCCACCAGGGAAGCCCAGTTTTGTTTTGTTTTGTTTTTTAATCTACTGTGACAGGTTTTTTTGGTTTCACTTATTGTATTTAGACCACTGATATTTAAAGTGATTATTGATATAGCTGGATTAATATCTACCATATTTTAACATTTTTTATTTGTTGCCCTTGTTCTTTGTTTCTTTTTTGTCTTCCACTTCTGTCTTCTCTACCTTTTAGGGGACATTTTACTTGATTCCATTTTTTCTCTTAGCATATCATTATAACTTTTTTTTTTTTTTTTACATTTTCGGTCATTGCCCTTGAGTTTGTAGTATACATTTACAACTAACCCAACTCCTCTCGGAAGTAATACCATAGCATTTCACTGGATGTGCAAATTCTCTCCCTTGCCCCTTGTAACATTTCTGTCATTCATTTCACTCATCCAAAAGCTATAATTACTGAATATGTTGCTGCTGTTATTATTTTCAACAAAATGTTATGTCAGATTAATTAAGAATAACAAAAACAAATGATTTTATTACTACCTTCATTTGTTCCTTCTCTAACACTTAACCTTTATCATTTACCTTCTTCCTGATGAATTTCTTTTAACTTTTTTTGCAAAGCAGGGATATTGGTGACAAATTCCCTCCATTTTTTTTGGAGGTCTTTATTTCTCCCTCACTTGAAAGATAATTTTGCTTGACACAAAATTCTAGTTGGGTGGTTTCTCTTTCAACACTGTGTTTCACAAAACTCTCTTCCTGCTTGCATGGTTTCTGAAAAGAAAAGTCCAATTTACTTCTTATCCTTGTTTCTCTGTAACTAAGGTTTTTTTCCCCTGACTTCTTTCAAGATTTTTGACTTTTCTTGAGTTTCAATATATATTTCTAGGTGTGCATTTTTAGGGTTTTTATCCTGTTTGGTGACCTCTGAGCTGCCTACATCTGTATTTTGGTATCCATTATTAATCTGGGGGAAAATCTCACTATTGTTTTACGTAACCTGTTTATTTCTTCTCCTTCATGTATTCCCATTTTGTATATATTACACCTTTTTAAATTGTCCCAAAGCTCTTGGATTTCTGTTCTGTTTTTTTACCCTTTTCTTATCTTTGCATTTCAGTTCAGAAGGTTCTAGTGACAGCTCCTCAAGGTTGCTGATTCTTTTTTCTCACACATTTCCACTGTAATGAGAAGGTCCCCCCAAAAAGGAATTCTTTATTTTTGTTCTGTTCTTTTGCTTTTAAAAAAAAATTTCTTTGATTTCCCTTTGGTTCTTTTTTAGAGTTTCCAGCTCTGCACATGTTACCTATCTGTTCTTGCAGGTCATCCATTATTTCCATTAGAGCACTTAGCATATGAATCATGGTTGCTTTAAATTACTGGTCTGATAATTCCAGCATATCTGCTATATCCGAATCAGGTTCTTCTGCTTGTCCTAATCCCGGAGATGTGTTGGGGTGGTTTTTTTCTCTTCCCCCCCATTTTTATTTTTTTAGGAGATGTGTTTTTTAAGTCTTTTATTGTGCCTTTTAATCTTTTGTTGAATACCAGACATGATGTACCGTGAAAAGAAACTGAGGTTTTTAGGCCTGTAGTATGAGATTTTAGGTTTATCTGACTAGGGTTTGGACTTACTATTTGCTGTGGCTGTTAGAGGCTAAAATATCTTCAGGTGTCCTTGCTTTTCTCTCCCATGTCATCTTTAGGAGTACTATGGAGACTTGTAAATAAGTTCTGAAACATACAGTTCTGTCAGTGTTTTATACTGTTATTAGGTGTCTTCTTGATGTGGTGGTACGTTGAGGGTGGAAAGGAAATGTTTTATAGTCCCATGATTGGGTCTCAGTATGTGACCATGGACTCTGAACTTCTGTGGTATAAGACGGATATTTGGTCTTTGTCCATGGCTCTTAACAAAGGCCTCCTAAAGCCCTTGGAATTTCCCATGTGATAAGGGTGATAGTAGCATCTTATGTTCTAATGAGGCAACTGTTTCCAGACCCATAGATGATTTCATGATGGGGGATGGTTATCAGGAAGAACAAAGCTATGATTAGAGGCTTAGAACTTTCAGCCCAGCCCACCCTCAAGCCCCCAGTGTTGAAAACTCCATCAAAACCCCTAAACTTCGGGATTCAGAGATATCTGAGTTGGTGAACACATCACTGTGCTGGGAGGCTGTCATGCCAGGAGAGGGCATGGAACCTTCCTACCCCTGTTCCCCTACTTTGCCCTGTGCACCCTGTCCATTTGGCTGTTCCTGACTTGTATCTTTTAAAATAAACTGATAATAATAAGTAAAGCATTTTTCTTAGTTCTAATAGTCGTTCTATCAAATTAACAAACATGAGGGGTTATAGGGAACTTCTGAATTTGTAGTCAGCCATCCAGAAATGTGTGTGGCCTGGGCCTTGCATTTGCAGCTGGCATCTGACATGGGGGCAGTCTTGTGGTGTTGCAGGAAGGAGAACCCCTTCCAGGGCCTGAGAATGGGCTCTTGTCTAACACTCAGAAATGAATTGTCCAAGGAGACACACATGCTGACAAAGCAAGAGATTTTATTGGGAAGGGGTGCCTAGCTGGAGAGCAGCAGTGTAAGGGAACCCAGAAGAACTGCTCTGCCACATGGCTCAAAGTCTCACATTTTATAGTGATGGGGTTAGTTTCTGGGTTGTCTCTGGCCAATCATTCTGACTCAGGGTCCTTTCCTGGTGGCACGCCCATCCCTCAGCCAAGATGGATTCCAGTGAGAAGGATTCTAGGAGGTTGGTAAGATATACAGACCAACATCTCTTCTCTCCTTTTGACCTTTCCAGAATTCTTACGGTTGGTGGTAGCTTGTTAATTCTGCATTCCTTACCAGCACCTCCTGTTGTAAGATAACTCATTCAAGTGGTTACTATCGTGTCTGGCCAGGGTGGGCAGTTACGGTCAGAGGTTCCCCCAACAACAGGACTGGGCCCTTCAACTGTGGAATCTGATGTTAACTTTGGTTAGTGGTAGAATTGAGTTGTAAGACACCCAGTTGGAATCGGAGAGCTGGTGAAGTGGTTTCGGAAAACACACCACGTGTTTGCTGTTGGGGTTTAAAACAAAACAAAACTCTCAACCTCACAAGTCTTTCTGAGGTCTCTCTCTCCCTCAACTTAGGTCAGGCAGAAAGGCTAGAGGGGACTCAAGTTAGCAATTTCCCCTGTTGCCAAAAAGCTTGGCTGTCTGTGCACTGATGCTGAACAGGAATATGGAGACAGAGTTTTTGGAGGAAAGGAAAGATAGCTTTTAATTCTTTGCCAGGCAAAGGGGAAAACACAGCAGGCTAGCACCTCAAGAACTGTGCCCTCACTTCCCGAGGAGTCAGAGATCTTATAGGTGGGGCTCGAAGTCGGGGCGTGTATGATAAGGATCGAAGTCATGAAGGTCTTGCATTTTTCTTCTTCTTGCATTATTCCAAAACAGTCACAGCTGGAGTCAGGCGGCGCGGCCAGTAACTGGGCCTGTTTGTCTCTGGTTTATTGGCCTGTGACCTTCTTTCTGAAATGCAAAAGGCAACAAGTGGTGACTTGTTACAAGGGAGTGCAGGGAGCTTAAACACCAGGTGCAGGATGTAATTTACATCACACAGAGTTAGGGCGTGATAGGTGCAGGATGTAATTCACATAGTGTCAGGTAGTGATAGGTTAGCTTTGTGAAGGACTAATCTAGTTACAGACACTACAGATTAGTAACAGTTAAAATATAGCTAGGAGTGATTAACTCAGGCCTGTTTGTTTCTTCTCTAGCCTGATCACTGTTCCCTTTACTTGTTCTCAGGAGAGGAAAAACTTCATTTCTATTTTTGCTGCAACAAACTCCCCACTGCTAGTTCATTCCCTCCATAGCAGTGGAGGAAGGGAAACGGGCATCATTCTTGTCTGGCTGAGGACAAAACTTCAGTTTTGCTCCACTTGACAAACACCAGCTGTCTGGCCCAGGGGCCCATCTATCTCCTGCTTCACCCTCCCACCATGTCAGTTAGGCACTGGCAAAACAGAATCTTTTGAGGACAGGCATTGTTAAGAGCAGAATATTGTGGGCATATTTCAAAATTGCTATTTTACTGTCTCTCCAATTTTGGAGACAGCAGTCGGCCCTGTGATTAATGGTTTGATAGATCTGAGTCGTTAATTTTAGGTTGGTTTGCTTTTTTTTCTGGTGAGGATTACAGGAATGTCACCTTCTAAGCTCTTTACATGCCAGATGAGACTCTAGAAGTCTGGCTCCATTTTTCTGTGTTTGACTGCTGACAGCTTTTAAAGCCTCATCCTTCCTTCTCCTGGTGCCCCACATCTATACAAGATGACAAGAAGCCCTGGGTGCTTACTTCTTTGGTGCTGGCAAGAGATTAAATCCTTGGTAGCCCCTGCCTTTGTGTGCAAAATATCACACTAGCCCACCTCCTAATCTCAATTAAAACAAACAAAGAAAAAAATAACCTCAGGCCAAAATTTGCAGCAACATGGATGGACCTAGAGATTCTCATACTGAGTGAAGTAAGTCACACAGAGAAAGACAAATATCATATTATATCGCTTATATGTGGAATCTAAAAAAATGGCACAAATGAACTTATTTACAAAACAGAAATAGAGTCACAGATGTGAAAAACAAACATGGTTACTGGGGAGAAAGCGGGGTGGGGAAGGTTAAATTGGGAGATTGGGATTGACATATATACACTAACATATATAAAATAGAGGGACTTCCCTGGTGTCCAGTGGTTAAGACTCTCCACTTCCAATGCAGGAGGCACAGGTTCAATCCCTGGTCTGGGAACTAGACCCATGTGCTGCATGGTGCGGCCAAAAATTGTTTTAATTAAAATAAATAAAATAGAAAACTAATAGGGACCTACTGTATAGCAAAGGGAGCCCTACTCAGGACTCTGTAATGACCTATATGGGAAAAGAATCTAAAAAACAGTGGATATATGTTTATGTATAATTGATTCACTTTGCTGTATAGCAGAAACTAACACAACATTGTAAATCAACTATATTCCAATAAAAATTAAAAAAACATAAAAAACTCAGGCCAGGCTCCTTTCCTTGTTCTGTCAAGGCACTTCCCACCTACTTAAGAGGCCTTCCCTGCCCCCCACCCAGACACTTCCATTATGGAAGTAATAAACTCTTTCATACATTCCTGGCAGTAATGTGTTGTCAATCAAACCTAGGGTAGGGACCCACCTAACACAGTAGGTTCCCGTAACAGTTATAGAAGGGGTAAGGTATTGTCAACTGAAAAAAATATTCACAACCTGAAAGTTGAGAGTTATGTTTTCTTCAGTGGACATACTGAGGACTTCAAGTCTGGGAGGCAGCATCTTAAGCAACCCTGAGAAGATTGCTCTAAGGAGGCGAGGGTGGAGCTAGGATATATAGGAGTTTTGCAACAAAGGGCAGGTAGTAGGTACAAAAGATTACTGTTAATAAAAGAAAACTAGGTACAGTAAGTCCCCTACATAAGAATGAGTTCTGATTCTGAGAGCACGCTCATCAGTCCGATTTGTTTGTAAGTCCAACAAAGTTAGTCTAGGTATCCAACTAACACAATCGGCTATATAGTACTGTACTGTAATAGGTTTATAATACTTTTCACACAAATAATACATAAAAGAATAAATAAAACATTTTTAATCTTACAGTACAGTCCCTTGAAAAGTACAGTAGTACAGTACAACAGCTGGCATACAGGGCTGGCATCGAGTGAACAGGCAAGAAGAGTGACTGACTCGAGGAGAGAGAGGAGGTGGGAGATGGTAGAGCTGAAGGATCCTCAGCAAGAGGAGACGGAGGGCAAGCTGCAGTTTCACTCAAGCCTAACGTTGATGGAACGCTCATTTGCATCTTTGAAAGTTCGCAACTTGAAGGGTCGTTTGCAGGGACTTACTGTATCTCAAGTTAAGGAATTTAGCGCTTTTCTATGTATGGGAAGATGCAAGAGTCTGGGCTCACTGAAATCATTCCTTTGATATGCATCTCAGCTATTTGGGGCCAGTATCCTGTGTTTTCACATCCTGAGTTTCCTCCGGGCTCACTGGCTCACCATTGCAGCGCTGCAATCGCTGATGACTGTGACATCCTTTGCTTACTGATATGGCAGGCAATATTTTATTTCTCAGTATCTTTATCAATACACTTTGCTTAATTGTTCTATTGATAAATACTCCAGATTTTTACGTATCAATGCACGCCACCCTTTATTTTTAAAAGGTACATATGATGATGAATTTATGTAATCCATTTTTTCTAAATATTGGGTTGGCCAAAATGTTTGTTTGGGTTTTTCCATAAGGTGGACCATAATGCAGAAAAACCCAAACGAACTTTTTGACCAACCCAATAAATACATGGCTTGTTCCTGTGGATGAAAAATCCTGCCTGCCATATCAATAAACAAAGGATGTTGCAGCCATCAAGTCATCAGCCATCAAGCCATCCCCAACTGTACACCCTGAGGGGATTCAGGGAGGAAAAAAGGATACTGGCCCTAGATAGTTAAAGTGCATATCAAAAGAATGTTTTCAGTGAGTCCAGACTCTCGCATCTTCCCACATGTAGAAAAGTGCTAAATTCATTAACTTGAGATATCTGGTTTTCTTAAATTAACAGTAATCTTCTGATGTTTCACTACCTGGTTTCTATCGCAAAACTCCTGTATATCCTGGCTTCTGCCTTACCTCTTTGGAGCAGTCCCTCAGAGCTACCTGAGAGACGGCCTCCCAAGCTTGAGTCCTCAGAAAGTCCGCCAAATAAAACATAATTCTCAACTTTTATATTGTGCATTTTTTCAGTCGATATTACTAATTTTTGCTGCCAAAACCATGAATGAAAACTCAGATTGCCACCTTACAGGGCAAACAGACATATACAAATTGTTATTTTCCAAACTGAATTTCTTCTTAAAATTTTTATCATAAAATATATTCAGGGAAAAAAATGTACAAAATGTTTTGTGGTAAAATTTAGTAATAATATACACATCCTTGGAATCATCATGAAGATTCTTAAATGGCCTGTGGCCAGTGGTGAGAGTGTCCTGATGTTCCCATCCCTGACTTATCTCGATCCTGCCCCATTCATGACCACTGTCCTGATTTTTTGTTTATGTACATAACCTTACCATCTAAATATTTTTTTCCATTCAGCAGTGTTCTTTCAGTTTTACCTGCTTTGACCTTTCGACAAACGAGTATTAATGGAATTCCACTGAAAAGGTTTTCCGGTGGTTTCTCTGCCTGTGTTTCACACGTGCTAGTGTCTGAGGCTTCAGGGCTGGTCTAGGACTGTGGGGTTCATCCTCCCACCGGAGCCAAGTGCCCCTGAGGCAAGGGGACTTTTTAAAGTGCCAATGAGTGGAGTGGGACAGAATTCTCCTAAAGGAAATGGTGAAAGATGAAAGTGGAACGGAACAGTCTTTCTTTTGGTGGTGGTGGGGAGCTGCTCTGCGGGGCTTGTGGGACCTTGGTTGCCAGACCAGGGATCCAACCCGTGACCCCTGCAGTGGAAGCACGGAGCCCTAATTCCTGGAACGGCCAGGGAATTCTTGGAGCAGCCTCATTATTACGGAGTAGTGAGGACACAAAAGTGTCCATGTTTGTGAACGGTCACAGTTCTGTGCCAGGCCTCAGTGGTCTTATGGTTTGACGCTGGGTCCTCGGAGAGAACATTTCCCACCCACTGGCAGGACAAAGTCGGCTCAAAGACGCGACCTCCGACCTCCTGTCACTCAGGCAAGGGAGGGCGGGGCCCTGTGAACTGTCCAGTCAGGGGAGTCGCCAATTATTTTATGGGGCAGTGCTGCTCCAATGACAGCGGAGGCGTGGACTGCATGCTCAGTGCCGCTGGCTCTGGCAGTGGCCGCATCAGCTCTTGCTGCCCTTAAAGGCTCCAGGTGGTTATGCCGCATTCTGTGTCGCTGTGACCAGCACTTGCGGCGGTCATGGGGTGGACAATCGGAAACTCCAGAAACCGAAAAATGGTGAGTGTGCAGGGTCGGGTGTTGGGAGAGGGGGGCGGTGGGACTGATGGAACCGGGCCTCCTGTGCGGCCAACTCCAGAGTCTGCGGACCCGAGTCAGTTGGTGGCGCGCCACACAGCCTAGGGGCTGGGTTGACAGCCGGGACCCCCGGGTGTCCTGTCCCTGTGAATCCGAGTCTCCCCCACACGGCGCAGTGGCCATAGGGAGGGACTCGGGGCAATCGTGACTCGGTCTCCGGGGTACACGTGTGGGAGCAGCTGTGGTCTGGGGGTGTCCGGTTCCCCCTTTCTCTTCAGGGAAATCATTTTACTCTCACTTTTTAAAATGTTTGAGGAACAGGATCTCAAACCCACGACCCTGTCCCCCCAGCCTAGCTCTTGCTAGGGCTGGCAATAAATCCCTAAATTTACAGATGTTTCCCCGCATTCCCAAATGCCATCTTCCCCTCTGCAGTTCATAGTATCACTATTAACTGTTTTTCTCCGTGGTGCGTTTCAAACGGATGCAGTATTTTAATTGTTTAATCATTTATCAACAGAGCCATGGATGGCTCTTTAATTTAAAGATTTATTGTTACGGCTATTTTACTTGAGAGGAAGGCAGAGCACCACCACCTGGAATATGTTATATGGAATGCTTGCGCCTCTCCTCTCAAAATCTTCCTTGGTCACGGACATCCTATGGGAAGACCTTTGGGTGGAGGGTCCTCTTGAGAAACTTTCCTGGGTGATCTTTTTTCAGCACTGCCTCCGTTCCTGAGTTTCTCTCTTTGAAAAGATTTATTCATTTATTTGAGACTCAGTTTTTCAATAAATGTAAATTTTATTTATTCAGTAGACCTGGGGAGACAGTATAAATTTTTTCCAAAGAGGCAAGAAAGGTGAATTTCAGAAAAATATTTCATTATTACATTCTGTGTATTAAAATTTTTGTTTCCTTTTTTTTTTCCCCCACCCTGAGTGGATGTAATAATATTCTGAGGTCCTTTGGGTGATTTCCAATGGCATATCAGGACTTAGACTTGCAAAATCTAGAAGTGTTCCAATATGATTGTTTACAAATCAGTTTCATTTTTGGAAATAAGTCATTGACATCTTCATTTTCCGATAGGAATAGATGTTTTGGGATTTTCCTGTCGAACAAATAAAATTGCCTTACAGTCTTCTCTCTTCCTTTACACATAAACACTGGGTTGAGTGATTTTTCTGGATTATTGAAACACTGGGTTTATGTCATTTAAATTATCATTGGTGATCCAAAGTATTGTGACTGGAGCAGAGGCCTGAGGCCAGTGACTCCAAACTAAAGTTCCCATCTGGAGCCGGCAGTGGGGGGGTTTTCTTTGGCCTAGATGTTTTATGTTTGAGTTCTGCATCCATGATATAGGTGCATCCGGAGTGTATTTTGTGTATTAAAAAAGCCTGTGGTCAGGAGTTCTGTCTCCTGGACAAAAAGTTTATGAATTTGGGAGTTTGAGTCGGATATTAAACTGAATCTGCCTGAGAGTTTCCTCACTTGTGAGAATGTGAGGAGAGCTCTCTCCAGTGACTGCTCAGGTGTCCCTGCCATCCTTCACCAGGGACTGACCCACCTTAGGGGTTGTATCTCAACCTGGGTATCTAGACCCCAAGCTTGGGAATGTGTTTAACTTTCTGAATGTGGGTTTTCGTTCTTAACTGTGGGCAAGCAGGTTTCTTACCTGAGCTGATTTGAATATTTGTGTTTCTTTTCTTTAGATGCCTTTATCTATTGGATATTTCAGTCCTTTAACTCTAGTTTCCCTTAGCAGTTTGAAATTTTATTTCCTTGGTGAGTGTATATGATTTTTGATTTCTTAGGCTTTGAAAAATATAAGTTGATTGAAAAATATGTGTGTAAGGCAAGAAAATCCTGGAACCAAACAGAATTTCTGCTCCTTTTAGGCAACAGAATCTTAAGCTGTGAGATGGGTATGTTTAGGTTCTCAGGCACATTTTTCATTTTTAGATCAGTTTTTGTATGTGCTTGTCCCTAGAGAACTTTGATATTTAAAAGGCCGTACAGTTCTTAAGGCAAGTGAATTTCTACTTGTATTGATGAGTGAGAAAAACTATTGAATTTCTGTTTTAATTGATATGATAAAAACTACTCAAACTTAGGGGAATCTCTGAAAATCCTAGTAGGTTTCTTTATGGATTAAATGCAAACCCCTAATGCATTATAATACGATACTCATTCCTGACCATATCCTGAGTGTGAAATATAGTGGAGGGACAAACTATGATGTCATTTGTCCTTTTAGTTAGAAAGACATTTGAAGTCTTTCACTTTCTACAGTTTGCAGTTTTATACCCAGTAGTGTTTAAAGAATTAAATTTAGAATGATTTCCTTTGTAGAAAAGTTAAAATTAATTTAAAAAGAAATTTAAAGTAGCAAAAGTTAATTAAAACCAGATTACTAGCTAGGAAAGTATGGTGTATATAAATTTCTCTTAATTTTAAATAATGCTTATAAAGGATTTATAAAATTGTAAGATATGAAACAGTGAGATTTCCGGTTTTTTAGGACATTTTAGGCTTGCAGAAAAATTGATCAGAAAGTACAGAGAGTTCCCACTTGACCCCTCTGCATCCACACAGTTTGTACTATTTTTTTACATCTCATATTATTGTGGTATATTTGTTACAATCGATGGATCAATATCGATGCTATAAAGTCCACTGTTTATATTAGCCTTGACTCTTTGTGTTATACAATGTAGGGGTTTTGGCAAATGTATAATGACATGTATCCATCATTTCTATATCATATAGAATAGTTTAACTTTGCTAAGGATATCCTGTGCTTCACCTATCCATTCATCCCTCCCTCAAACCCCCAAATCCTTCCCAAGCAAAGATCTTTTTACTGGCTCATAGTTTTATCTCTTCCAGAATGTCCTATACAGTAGGAATCATACAGTATGTAGCCTTGTCAGAGTGTCTTCTTTCACTTAGCGATATGCTTCTAAGTTTCCTGTTTCGTTCAGGCAAATTATGCTCAGAGACTGAGACTGTCTTTGCCAGTAATTTATTTAACACAGGTTCACTGCAGGAATTATAATTTATAATATTTCACAAGCCAATAGCAAATAGGATAATGTTTCTTAATAAGCCAGTAAAGAAATAACATACCCCAGGGGCTTCCCTGGTGGCGCAGCGGTTGAGAGTCCGCCTGCCGATGCAGGGGACGCGGGTTTGTGCCCCGGTCCGGGAAGATCCCACATGCCGCGGAGCGGCTGGGCCCCTGAGCCATGGCTGCTAAGCCTGCGCGTCCAGAGCCTGTGCTCCGCAAAGGGAGAGGCCACAAGAGTGAGAGGCCCGCGTACTGCAAAAAAAAAAAAACAAAAAAACAACATACCCCAAACCAATGATAGTTTAATTATACTGTTGTTCCAGACAAAGGGAAGATGAAAGAAATAAAGTCCAAATTTAGTTGAGTTGCACCTTTATATGAATTGGTTCTTGATAGCGTCAGTCCTTCCAACTAAAAGCTGGGTATCAGATGCCCACTTAGATCCCTCCCTGCTGGGCAAAGGCACTAGTGTTGGCAGGCAAGGTAGGCTGCTTGGTCCAGGGACCATTTCATGGCTTGCACCATTGCCTATGAGGAGTAGGCTCGCCAAGGCAGAAACAAATATGTCCCTTCTCTTCCTGAGACTGCTGCTTGGTTTAACTCCACTGCTATCCAAGTGTAACCTGGCCACAGCAGGAGCAAGTGTCTCGTGATCCTCTGAGAGCTTTTTAGATTAACAAAGAGTAGCCTTGCCCAGACTGAACACCCAAATTAAGTCCTCACAAATTCCTGGTATTTAAAGTTTAAATGTCCGTCACATGATTGTCACTCCTCCACATGTTCATAATGATAAGCACAATTTTTTTTTTATCTTTATTGTATTGGGGTATAATTGCTTTACAATGGTGTGTTAGTTTCTGCTTTATAACAGAGTGAGTCAGTTATACATATATATATGTTCCCATATCTCTTCCCTCTTTGTCTCCCTCCCTCCCACCCTCCCTATCCCACCCCTCCAGACAGCCACAAAGAACCGAGCCGGTTTCCCTGTGCCATGCGGCTGCTTCCCACTGGCTATCTACCTTACGTTTGTTAGTATATATATGTCCATGTCTCTCTCTCGCCCTAACACACCTCACCCTTCCCCCTCCCCATATCCTCAAGTCTGTTCTCCAGTAGGTCTGTGTCTTTATTCCTGTTTTACCCCTAGGTTCTTCATAACATTTTTTTTTCTTAAATTCCATATATATGTGTTAGCATACGGTATTTGTCCTTCTCTTTCTGACTTACTTCACTCTGTATAACAGACTCTACATCTCTCCACCTCATTACAAATAGCTCAATTTCGTTTCTTTTTATGGTTGAGTAATATTCCATTGTATTTATGTGCCACATCTTCTTTATCCATTCATCTGACGATGGGCACTTAGGTTGTTTCCATCTCCGGGCTATTGTAAATAGAGCTGCAATGAACATTTTGGTACATGACTCTTTCTGAATTCTGGTTTCCTCCGGGTATATACCTAGTAGTGGGATTGCTGGGTCATATGGTAGTTCTATTTGTAGTTTTTTAAGGAACCTCCATACTGTTCTCCATAGTGGCTGAACCAATTCACATTCCCACCAGCAGTGCAAGAGTGTTCCCTTTTCTCCACACCCTCTCCAGCATTTATTGTTTCTAGATTTTTTGATGATGGCCATTCTGACTGGTGTGAGATGATATCTCATTGTAGTTTTGATTTGCATTTCTCTAATGATTAATGATGTTGAGCATTCTTTCATGTGTTTGTTGGCAGTCTGTATATCTTCTTTGGAGAAATGTCTATTTAGGTCTTCTGCCCATTTTTGGATTGGGTTGTTTATTTTTTTGTTATTGAGCTGCATGAGCTGCCTGTAAATTTTAGAGATTAATCCTTTGTCAGTTGATTCATTTGCAAATATTTTCTCCCATTCTGAGGGCTGTCTTTTGGTCTTGTTTATGGTTTCCTTTGCTGTGCAAAAGCTTTGAAGTTTCATTAGGTCCCATTTGTTTATTTTTGTTTTTATCTCCATTACTCTAGGAGATGGGTCAAGAAGGATCTTGCTGTGATTTATGTCATAGAGTGTTCTGCCTATGTTTTCCTCTAAGAGTTTGATAGTTTCTGGCCTTACATTTAGGTCTTTAATCCATTTTGAGCTTATTTTTGTGTATGGTGTTAGGGAGTGATCTAATCTCATACTTTTACATGTACCTATCCAATTTTCCCAGCACCACTTATTGAAGAGGCTGTCCTTTCTCCACTGTATATTCCTGCCACCTTTATCAAAGATAAGGTGACCATATGTGCATGGGTTTATCTCTGGGCTTTCTATCCTATTCCATTGATCTATCTTTCTGTTTTTGTGCCAGTACCATACTGTCTTGATTACTGTAGCTTTGTAGTATAGTCTGAAGTCAGGCAGCCTGATTCCTCCAGCTCCATTTTTTGTTCTCAAGATTGCTTTGGCTATTCGGGGTCTTTTGTGTTTCCATACAAATTGTGAAATTTTTTGTTCTAGTTCTGTGAAAAATGCCAGTGGTAGTTTGATAGGGATTGCATTGAATCTATAGATTGCTTTGGGAAGTAGAGTCATTTTCACAATGTTGATTCTTCCAATCCAAGAACATGGTATATCTCTCCATCTGTTTGTATCATCTTTAATTTCTTTCATCAGTGTCTTATAATTTTCTGCATACAGGTCTTTTGTCTCCTTAGGTAGGTTTATTCCTAGATATTTTATTCTTTTTGTTGCAATGGTAAATGGGAGTGTTTTCTTGATTTCACTTTCAGATTTTTCATCATTAGTATATAGGAATGCCAGAGATTTCTGTGCATTAATTTTGTATCCTGCTACTTTACCAAATTCATTGATTAGCTCTAGTAGTTTTCTGGTAGCATCTTTAGGATTCTCTATGTATAGTATCATGTCATCTGCAAACAGTGACAGCTTTACTTCTTCTTTTCCGATTTGGATTCCTTTTATTTCCTTTTCTTCTCTGATTGCTGTGGCTAAAACTTCCAAAACTATGTTGAATAAGAGTGGTGAGAGTGGGCAACCTTGTCTTGTTCCTGACCTTAGTGGAAATGCTTTCAGTTTTTCGCCATTGAGGATGATGTTGGCTGTGGGCTTGTCATATACGGCCTTTATTATATTGAGGAAAGTTCCCTCTACACCTACTTTCTGCAGGGTTTTTATCATAAATGGGTGTTGAATTTTGTCAAAAGCTTTCTCTGCATCTATTGAGATGATCATATGGTTTTTCTCCTTCAATTTGTTAATATGGTTAATCACATTGATAGATTTGCGTATATTGAAGAATCCTTGCATTCCTGGAATAAACCCCACTTGATCATGGTGTATGATCCTTTTAATGTGCTGTTGGATTCTGTTTGCTAGTATTTTGTTGAGGATTTTTGCATCTATGTTCATCAGTGATATTGGCCTGTAGTTTTCTTTCTTTGTGACATCCTTGTCTGGTTTTGGTATCAAGGTGATGGTGGCCTCGTAGAATGAGTTTGGGAGTGTTCCTCCCTCTGCTATATTTTGGAAGAGTTTGAGAAGAATAGGTGTTAGCTCTTCTCTAAATGTTTGATAGAATTCGCCTGTGAAGCCATCTGGTCCTGGGCTTTTGTTTGTTGGAAGATTTTTAATCACAGTTTCAATTTCAGTGTTTGTGATTGGTCTGTTCATATTTTCTATTTCTTCCTGATTCAGTCTTGGCAGTTTGTGCATTTCTAAGAATTTGTCCATTTCTTCCAGATTGTCCATTTTATTGGCATAGAGTTGCTTGTAGTAATCCCTCATGATTTTTTGTATTTCTGCAGTGTCAGTTGTTACTTCTCCTTTTTCATTTCTGATTCTATTGATTTGAGTCTTCTCCCTTATTTTCTTGATGAGTCTGGCTAATGGTTTATCAATTTTGTTAATCTTCTCAAAGAACCAGCTTTTAGTTTTATTGATCTTTGCTATTGTTTCCTTCATTTCTTTTTCATTTATTTCTGATCTGATTTTTATGATTTCTTTCCTTCTGCTAACTCTGGGGTTTTTTTGTTCTTCTTTCTCTAATTGCTTGAGGTGCAAGGTTAGGTTGTTTATTCGAGATGTTTCCTGCTTCTTAAGGTGGGCTTGTATTGCTATAAACTTCCCTCTTAGAACTGCTTTTGCTGCATCCCATAGGTTTTGGGTCGTTGTATCTCCATTGTCATTTGTTTCTAGGTATTTTTTAATTTCCTCTTTGATTTCTTCAGTGATCACTTCGTTACTAAGTAGTGTATTGTTTAGCCTCCATGTGTTTGTATTTTTTACTGCTCTTTTCCTATAATTGATATCTAATCTCATGGCGTTGTGGTCGGAAAAGATACTTGATATAATTTCAATTTTCTTAAATTTACCAAGGCTTGATTTGTGACCCAAGATATGATCTATCCTGGAGAATGTTCCATGAGCACTTGAGAAAAATGTGTATTCTGTTGTTTTTGGATGGAGTGTCCTATAAATATCAATTAAGTCCATCCTGTTTAATGTATCATTTAAAGCTTGTGTTTCCTTATTTATTTTCATTTTGGATGATCTGTCCATTGGTGAAAGTGGGGTGTTGAAGTCCCCTACTATGAATGTGTTACTGTCGATTTCCCCTTTTATGGCTGCTAGTTTTTGCCTTATGTATTGAGGTGCTCCTATGTTGGGTGCATAAATATTTACAATTGTTATATCTTCTTCTTGGATCGATCCCTTAATCATTATGTAGTGTCCTTCTTTGTCTCTTCTGATAGTCCTTATTTTAAAGTCTATTTTGTCTGATATGAGAATTGCTACTCCAGCTTTCTTTTGGTTTCCATTTGCATGGAATATCTTTTTCCATCCCCTTACTTTCAGTCTGTATGTGTCTCTAGGTCTGAAGTGGGTCTCTTGTAGACAGCATATATATGGGTCTTGTTTTTGTATCCATTCAGCCAATCTGTGTCTTTTGGTGGGAGCATTTAGTCCATTTACATTTAAGGTAATTATCGATATGTATGTTCCTATTCCCATTTTCTAAATTGTTTTGGGTTCGTTATTATAGGACTTTTCCTTCTCTTGTGTTTTTGTCTAGAGAAGTTCCTTTAGCATTTGTTGTAAAGCTGGTTTGGTGGTGCTGAACTCTCTCAGCTTTTGCTTGTCTGTAAAGGTTTTAATTTCTCCATCAAATCTGAATGAGATCCTTGCTGGGTAGAGTAATCTTGGTTGCAGGTTTTTCTCCTTCATCACTTTCAGTATGTCCTGCCACTCCCTTCTGGCTTGTAGAGTTTCTGCTGAGAGATCAGCTGTTAACCTTATGGGGATTCCCTTGTGTGTTATTTGTTGTTTTTCCCTTGCTGCTTTTAATATGCTTTCTTTGTATTTAGTTTTTGACAGTTTGATTAATATGTGTCTTGGCGTATTTCTCCTTGAATTTATCCTGTATGGGACTCTCTGTGCTTCCTGGACTTGATTAACGATTTCCTTTCCCATATTAGGGAAGTTTTCAACTATAATCTCTTCAAATATTTTCTCAGTCCCTTTCTTTTTCTCTTCTTCTTCTGGAACCCCTATAATTCGAATGTTGGTGCGTTTAATGTTGTCCCAGAGGTCTCTGAGACTGTCCTCAGTTCTTTTCATTCTTTTTTCTTTATTCTGCTCTGCAGTAGTTATTTCCACTATTTTATCTTCCAGGTCACTTATCCGTTCTTCTGCCTCATTTATTCTGCTATTGATCCCATCTAGAGTATTTTTCATTTCATTTATTGTGTTGTTCATCATTGTCTGTTTCATCTTTATTTCTTCTAGGTCCTTGTTAACTGCTTCTTGCATTTTGTCCATTCTATTTCCAAGATTTTGGATCATCTTTACTATCATTATTCTGAACTCTTTTTCAGGTAGACTGCCTATTTCCTCTTCATTTGTTAGGTCTGGTGGGTTTTTATCCTGCTCCTTCATCTGCTGTGTGTTTGGGGACTAGTGCCTGTGTTGTGGTGTATGAATGAGCCTAGATCTTGTCTCTCTAGTGGGCAGGTCCACGTCTGGTGGTGTGTTTTGGGGTGTCTGTGGACTTATTATGATTTTAGGCAGCCTCTCTGCTAGTGGGTGGGGTTGTGTTCCTGTTTTGCTATATGGTTGGCATAGGTTGTCCAGCACTGTAGCTTGCTGGTCGTTGAGCGAAGCTGGGTGCTGGTGTTGAGATGGAGATCTCTGGGAGATTTTCGCCGTTTGATATTATGTGGGGCTGGGAGGTCTCTTCTTGACGAGTGTTCTGAAGTTGGCTCTCCCACCTCAGAGGCAGAGTCCTGACTCCTGGCTGGAGCAGCAAGAGCCTTTCATCCACTCGGCTCAGAATAAAAGGGAGAGAAAGTAGAGAGAATTAGTATAAGTAGGAGGAAATAGGAAAGAAAGAAAGAAAGAAAGAAAGAGAGGAGGGAAGGAAGGAAGGAGGGAAGGAAGAAAGAAAGAAAGAAGAAAAGAAAGGAAGAAGGCAAGAAGGAAAGAAAGGAGGGAGGGAGGGAGGAGGGAAGGAAGGAAGGAATGAGGGAAGGAAGGAAAAAATACAGAAAGAAAGAAGATACAGTAAAATAAAATAAAGTATAATAAAGTTATTGAATTAAAAAAATAATTATTTAGAGGAAAAAAAAAAGGGAAGGATAGAACCTTAGGACAAATGGTGGAAGCAAAGTTATAGAGACAAAATCTTACATAGAAGCATACACATATACCCTCACAAAAAGAGGTAAAGTGGAAAAAATCATAAAACTTGCTCTCCAAGTCCACCTCCTCAATTTGGGACGATTCGTTGTCTCAAAAAGGGAAGGAAGGAAGGAAAGATAGAAAGAAGGTAAAGTATAATAGAGTTCTTTAAATTAAAATTAATTATTAAGAAAAAAATTTAAAAAAGAAACAATGGACGGATAGAACGCTAGGACAAATGGTGTAAGCAAACCTATACAGACAAGATCTCACACAGAAGCATACACATACACATTCACAAAAAGAGGAAAAGGGGAAAAAATCATAGATCTTGCTCTAGAAGTCCGCCTCCTTAATTTGGGATGATTCGCTGTCTATTCATGTATTCCACAGAGGCAGGGTACATCAAGTTGATTGTGGAGCTTTAATCTGCTGTTTCTGAGGCTGCTGGGAGAGATTTCCCTTTTTCTTCTTTGTTCTCACAGCTCACAGGGGCTCAGCTTTCGATTTGGCCCTGCCTCTGCGTGTAGGTCGCTGGAGGGCGTCTGTTTTTTGCTCAGACAGGACGGGGTTAAAGGAGCCGCTGACTCGGGGGCTCTGGCGCACTCAGGCGGGGGGGAGGGAGGGATAAGCACAATTTTGATGGCATCCTGACATGGCTTCCCAAAGTAAACAAATTCACTCTTGGACCAAAACATCTTTACTTGAGCCATAAACAAGTAGATCAAAACAACTTCACTTAAGCCATAAATGCATAAATTTAAAATTATAACAAACCAATACACAGCAGTTTCCTCCTTGTCTGTTCATGGCTTGATAGCTCATTTCTTTTTATCACTGAAAAATATTTTATCATATGGATATACCACTGGTTGTTTATTCATTCTACTATTGAAGGATATCTTGCTTAACTCTAAGTCTTGGCAATTATGCATAAAACAACTGTAAACACTAATTTGCATATTTCTGTGTGGAGACAAGTTTTCAACTCATTTGGGTAAATATAAATATACAAGGAGTGTAATCTAGGACCTAGATCCTGTGATAAGGGTATATTTAGTTTTGTGAAAAAACTGCTTGTCTTCCAAAGTAGGCATACCATTTTCCATTCCCATCAGCAATGAATAAGGATTCCTGTAGCTTTATATCTTCATCAATATTTGGTATTCTGAGTGTTTTGAATTTTACCCATTGTAATAACCGTTTAGTGGTATCTGTTTTATTTGCAATTTCCTAATGACATTTGATGTTGAGTTTCTTTTCATATGCTTATTTAACATCTGTATATCTTCTTTATTGATGTGTGTGCAAATCTTTTGCCCATTTTCCCCCCCATATCTGGGACTTTATTTTTTTCCCCCAGGGATTCTTGTTTTATTTTCAATTTTGCCCACCCCCTTTTTTTTTTGGCTGTGCCACACAGCATGTGTAATCTTAGTTCCCAAACCAGGGATCAAACCCACGCCCCCTGCATTGGAAGCGTGGAGTCTTAACTACTGGACCACCAGGGAAGTGTTCCGAATTTTGCCCATTTTTTAACTGGATTGTTTGTCATCTTACTGTTGCCTTTTAAGAGTTTACACATGTTGGATACCAGTGCTCTGTCAGATAAGTGTTCTGAAAAGATTTTTTTCCCAATCTGTGACTGTCTTTATATTCTCTTACCACTGTCTTTTGTAGCACAGGGGATTTTAATGAAGTGGAGCTTATTGTTTTCTTTCTTGGATCTTGCTTTTGGTGTTGTATCTTAAAATTCATCAATTAACACAAGATCACCTTGATTTTCTCCTATGTTATCTTCTAGAAGTTTTTTACTTTTGCATTTTACATTTAGAGCTATGGTCTATTTTAAGTTTTGTGTAAGGTCTGTGTCTAGGTTTACTTGTATTTTTGCATGTGGATATCCACTATTTCCAGCACTGTTTGTTGAAAAGACTTTCTTTTTTCCATTGAATTGCCTTTTAGTCCTTTATCAAAGATCAGTTGGCTGTATTTCTCTGGGTCTATAGGAAAGCAGTTGACTTCTGTATTCTCAGTCTTTCTATACTCTCATTAGTTCCTGGAGGGATCTCTGGTGTTACGGTTTCTTTCAGATATTTTACATAGAAAATCATGTCATACACAACAAAGACAGTTTTATTTCTTTCTTCCCAATCTGTACACATTTTATTTCCTTTTCTTGCCTTGTTGCATTAGGTAGGTCTTCCAGTACAGTGTTGAATAGGAATGGTGAGAGGAGACTTCCTTACCTAGTTTCTTATCTTACACAAAAAAAGAAAGCATCCAGTTTCTCACTATTGTGATATTGCCTACAAGTTTCATGAAGATGTTGTATCTCAAGAGCCTGAACTCCCCTCTATTCCTAATGTGTTATCATAAGTGGATGTTAGATTCTATCAAATGCTTTTCCATTTTACTTACACTCCTTTCATTCCTGATATTACTAACTTCTGTCTACCCTCTTTTCTCAGTTAGCTTGACTAGACCTTTATCAATTTTACTGATTATTTCAAAGCGCACCAGCTTTTGGTTTTGTTGATAGTCTGTATTCCAGCAATTTGTATGTCTTCCCTAATTATTTCTTTTTTTGGTCATTTTACTTATTTTTATTGAGATATAATTGACATATAACATTGCTTTTAAGTGTACAGCATAACCCTTGATATTTGTATACATTGTGAATTATTATCACAATAAGTCTAGTTAACTAGACTAACATCATCACGGTTTTTTTTTCTTGTGATGAGAATTTTTGAAATTTCCTCTTTTCAGCTTTCCAATATGCAATAAAGTATTATTAATTATAGTCACAATGCTGTACATTATATCCCCTGACTTATTTTATAACTGAAAGTTTGTAACTTTTGATCTGCCTTCACCTATTTTACCCATGCCTTGACACCCTCCCACACACACACACACCTTCGCGTCCCACCTCTGGCAACCACCAATCTGTTCTCCATTTCTGTGAACTTGGGTTTTTGGTTTATTTGTTTGTTTTGCTGCGTGGCTTGCAGGATCTTAGTTCCCTGAACAGGGATTGAACCCAGGCCCATGGCCGTGAAATCACCACGTCCTAATCACTGGACTGCCAGGGAATTCCCAGGGTTTTCTTTCTTTGTTTCAGATCCCATATATAGGTGAGATCATACAGTATTTTTCTCTCTGACTTATTTCACTTAGCATAATACCCTTAAGGTCTATCCATGTCACAAATGGCAAGATTTCCTTTTTTATGACTAATATTCCATTATGTGTGTGTGTGTGTGTGTGTGTGTGTGTGTGTACATTTTTAAAATCCATTCATCCATCATTGGGCACTTAGGTTGTTTCCATGTCTTGGCAATTGCAAATAGTGTTGCAGAGAACATGGGGGTGCAAATATTGGGTTGGCCAAAAAGTTTGTTTGGATTTTTTGATTTTTTTGAGGAACCTCCACACCATAGTGGCTTCATCAGTTTACATTCCCACCAACAATGCGCAAGAGTTGCCTTCTCTGCACTTCCTCACCAACACTTGTCAGTTTTTGTCTTTTTGGTAATAGTCATTCTAACAGGTGTGAGGTGATACCTCATGGTGGTAGTAATGTTGAGCACATTTCGTGTACCTACTGGCCATCTGAATGTCTTTGGATAAGTATCAGTTCAGATCCTCTGTTCACTTTTCTTAATCAGATTGTTTATGTGCAGTTGAGTTGTATGAGTTCTTTATATATTTTGGATAGTAATTCCTTATCAGATATGATTGCAAGTATTTTCTCCCACTCAGTAGTTTGCTTTTTCATTTCATTGATGGTTTCCACTGCCATGCAGAAGCTTTGTAGTTTGATGTAGCCCCACTTGTTCACTTTTGCTTCTCTTGCCTTTGTTTTTGGTGTCAAAACCAAAAAAGTCATCTCCAAGACTGATGTCAGAGAAGTTACTGCCTGTGTTTCTTCTAGTATTCTTACGGTATTGAGGCTTATGTTCAAGTCTGCCATTTAAAAAAAATTTTTTATTGGAGTATAGTTGATTTACAATGTTGTGTTAGTTTCAGGTGTATAGCAAAGTAAATCAGTTATAAACATATCCACTCTTCTTTAGATTCTTTTCCCATATAGGTCATTTCAGAGTATTGAGTAGAGTTGCCTGTGCTATACAGTAGGTCCTTATTATCTTTTTTAAAAATAAATTTATTTATTTATTTTTGGCTCTGCTGGGTCTTTGTTGCTGCATGTAGGCTTTCTCTAGTTGCAGCGAGCAGGGGCTGCTCTTCGTTGTGGTGCACAGGCTTCTCATTGCAGTGGCTTCTCCTGTTGCAGAGCATGGGCTCTAGGCGTGCAGGCTTCAGTAGTTGTGGCACGTGGGCTCTAGAGAGCAGGCTCAGTAGTTGTGGTGCACAGGCTTAGTTGCTCCGTGGCATGTGGGATCTTCCCGGACCAGGGATGGAACCTGTGTCCCCTGCATTGGCAGGTGGATTCTTATCCACTGCACCACCAGGCAAGTCCTCTATTTTTTATTTATTAGTGTGTGTATGTCTATCCCAGTCTTCCAATTTAGTTAATCCATTTTGAGTTGATTTTTGTGTATGGTGTAAGATAGTGGTCCAGTTTCATTCTTCTGCATGTAGCTGTCCAGTTTTCTCAGTCTGTTTATTGAAGAAGCTGTCCTTTCCCCATTGTAAATTCTGGGTTCCTTTGCCAAAAATTAATTGACCATATAAGCATGGGGTTTTTTCCTTAGACTCTTTATTCTGTTCCACTGATCTATATATGTCTGTTTTATGCCAATACCATACTGTTTTGATTACTTTAGCTTTGTAATGTAGTTTGAAATCAGGAAGCATTATGCTACCAGATTTGTTCTTTCTCAAGATTGCTTTGGCTATTCAGGGTCTTTGTGGTTCCATACAAGTTTTAGTATTGTTTGTTCGATTTTATGGAAGGTGCCATTGAAATTTTGATAGGGATTGCATTGAATTGTTCATTGCTTTGGGTAGTATGGATATTTTTCCAATCCACGAGGGCAAAATATCTTTCCATTTATTTGTATCTTCAATTTCTTTCATCAACACCTTATAAATTTCAGTATACAAATCTTTCACGTCCTTGGTTAAATTTATTCTCAGGTATTCTTTTTAATGCAGTTGTAAATAGGATTGTTTTCTCTTTTTTGTCATTGAAGTAGAGAATTTTTTGGTTTTTTTTTGCAAAAGATAAAATTTAAATTTATACTGATGTTTCCACAGGACTACAGGATTTTAGTCTCTCTACTAAATGTGTATATCTTTTCTCTCAGACTGAAATTCCTGGTTTTCAAGAGTTTGATCTAATCAGAATCTTATCTGATTTGCTAATTACTAATTTGCTTTTTTTAAAAAAAATTGAAGTATACTTGATTTACCATGTTGTGTTTCAGGTATACAGCAAAAGTGACTCAATTATATATAATCCTTTTTCAGATTATTTCCCATCATAGTTTATTACAAGATATTGAACATAGCTCCTTGTGCTAAATAATAGGTCCTTATTTATCTGTTTTCTGTATAGTAGTGTGTATCTGTTAATACCAAACTCCTAATTAGTATTGTTTTCTTAATTTCTCTTTTTGATAATTCATTGTTAGTGCATAGAGATAGATTTTTGTATACTGATATTGTATTCTGCAGCTTTACTGAATTTGTTTATTGGTTCCAACAGATATGATGGAGTCTTTAGGGCTTTCTATATATAATGTCATGTCATCTTCAAATAGTGACAGTTTTACTTCTTTCTTTCCAATTTGGATGCCTTTTGTTTCTTTTTCTTGCCTAATTGTAGCTTATCATCCAATACTATGTGGTGGGCATCTTTGTCTTGTTCCTGATCTTAGAGGAAAAACTTTCAGCTTTTCTGTATATTAATTTTGTATCCTGAAACTGTACCAAATTCATTAATGAGCCCTAGTAGTTTTTTGGTGATGTCTCTGGGATTTTCTATGTATAGTGTTATGTCATCTGCAAAAAGTGACAATTTTACTTCTTCCTTTCCAATTTGGATTCTCTCTCTCTCTCTCTCTGATTGCTGTGGCTAGGACTTCCAATACTATGTTGAATAAAAGTGGCAAGAGTGGGCATCCTTGCCTTGTTCCTGATCTTAGAGGGAATACTTTCAGCTTTTCACTGATGAGTATGATGTTAACTGTGGGCTTGTAATATATGGTCTTTATTATGTTGAGGTACATTACCTCTATACCCACTTTATTGAGAATTTTTATCATAAATAGATGTTGGATTTTGTCAAACGCTTTTTCTGCATCTATCGAGATGACCATGTGATTATTATCCTTCATTTTGTTAATGTGGTGTATCACATTGATTGATACATAGCTGTTGAACTATCCTTGCATCCCTGGAATAAATCCCACATGAACATGGTGTGTGATCCCTTTAATTTGTTGTTGAACTTCGTATAATAATAGTTTCTTCAGGATTTTTATATCTATGTTCTTCCTGACCTGTAATTTTCTCATGGAGTCCTTGTCTGGTTTTGGTATGAGCAGAATGTTGGCCTTGTAAAATGAGTTTGGAAGTGTTCTGTCCTGTTTTCTTGGAAGAGTTTGCAAAGGATTGATGTAGTGGAATAACTGAGGACATGGAAAGGAGACGTGAACCATGAGCCCCACCCGCCCCCAGCAAACTGGGGGCTGGCAAATAAGCCAGAACTGCAAACAGTCCTGATTTCTTTGAGCGCCCCCCCACCGGCAAACTGGGGGCATGCGAATAAGCCGGAACTGTAAACAGTCCTTAATGCTTTGAGCGCCCCCCCACCCCCCGGCAAACCGGGGGCCTGCTAATAAGCATTGAGTGCTTTGGGCACTGATCCATGAGAATGTCCTCAGTATAATCAGAATGGTGGGAACGCAAGGAAATGTCCTTGTGCTACTTGAGTATAATCAAAATAATGGTGGGAACTTTGTGCTGCTTTTGCGCTCAAGGACGAAGCACGGCATGTTTTCAAGAAAGCCCATTATTGCTTGTATAATCAATAAAAGCATATGTTGCTGCTTTGGCATTTCTGGAATGTTAAGAAAACAAGTCTTAAAATGTAAACATAGATAATGCTTTAATAAAAGCTACCACAGCAGGACAGATGGCGCTGTTTTGCCTGAGCGAGCGGCAGCCCTCTACTGCTGTGCTTCGGCACAATTCATCTCCTGTGATGAGCTTACTTTCGGCCCTGTCATGAGAAAAACTACAACAGATTGATCAGTTTTTCTCTAAATGTTTGTTAGAATTCGCAAGTGAAGTCAGCTGGCCCTAGACTTTTCTTTCATGGGAGGTTTTAGATTACTGATGGAATCACCTTACTACTAATTGGCCTGTTCAGATTTTCTATTTCTTCATGATTCAGCCTTGGTAGGTTGTATGTTACTAGGAATTTCTTCTAGGCTGTCCAATTTTGGGGGAGTGTAATTGTTCATAGAAGTATCTTCTGATCCTTTGTATTTCTGTGGTACCTATTGTAACATCTCTCATTTCTGATTTTATTTATTTGGATTTTCTCTTTTTTGTATGTGTGAGTCTAGCTAAAGGTATTTCAGTTTATATTTTATTTTTTTAACATCTTTATTGGAGTATAATTGCTTTATTGGAGTATAACATCTTTATTGGAGTATAATTACTTTACAATGTTATGTTAGTTTCCACTGTATAACAGTGAATCAGCTATAGGTATACATATATTCCCATACCCCCTCCCTCTTGCAGCTCCCTCCCACTCTCCCTATCCCACCACTCTAGGTGGACACAAAGCATGGAGCTGATTTCCCTGTGATATGTGGTTGCTTCCCACTAGCTATCTGTTTTACATTCAGTAGTGTGTATATGTCGATGCCACTCTCTCACTTCATCCCAGCTTACCAAGCCCCCTCCCCGTGTCCTCAAGTCCATTCTCTACGTCTGCTCTTTTATTCCTGTCCTGCCCTTAGGTTCATCAGAACCTTTTTTTTTTTTTTAGATTCCATACATGTGTGTTAGCATACGGTATTTGTTTTTCTCTGACTTACTTCACTCTGTATGACAAACTCTAGGTCCATCCACCTCACGACAAATAACCCAATTTCGTTTCTTTTTATGGCTGAGTAATATTCCATTGTATATATGTGCCACATCTTTTTCTGTTCATCTATCAATGACACTTAGGTTGCTTCCATATCCTGGCTTTTGTAAATAGTGCGGCAGTAAACATTGTGGTACATGACTTTTTTTGAATTATGTTTTTCTCAGGGTATATGCCCAGTAGTGGGATTGCTGGGTCATATGGTAGCTCTATTTTTAGTTTTTTAAGGATCTTGCATACTGTTCTCCATAGTGACTGTATCAATTTACATTCCTGCCAACAGTGCAAGACTGTTCCCTTTTCTCCACACCCTCTCCAGCATTTATTGTTTTCAGATTTTTTGATGATGGCTATTCTGAATGGTGTGAGGTGATACCTCGTTGTAGTTTCGATTTGCATTTCTCTAATGATTAGTGATGTTGAGCATCCTTTCATGTGTTTGTTGCTAATCTGTATATCTTCTTTGGAGAAATGCCTATTTAGGTCTTCTGTACATTTTTGGATTGGGTTGTTTGTTATTTTGATATTGAGCTTCATGAGCTGCTTGTATATTTTGGAGATAAATCCTTTGTCCGTTGCTTTGTTTGCAAATATTTTCTCCCATTCTCAGGGTTTGTCTTTTCCTCTTGTTTATGGTTTCCTTTGCTGTGTAAAGGCTTTCAAGTTTCATTAGGCCCCATTTGTTTATTTTTGTTTATATTTCCATTTCTCTAGAAGGTGGGTCAACAAGGATCTTGCTATGATTTATGTCATAGAGTGTTCTGCCTATGTTTTCCTCTAAGACTTTTATAGTGTTTGGCCTTACATTTAGGTCTTTATTCCATTTTGAGTTTATTTTTGTTTATGGTGTTATGGAGTGTACTAATTTCATATTTTTACATGTACCTGTCCAGTTTTCCTAGCTCCACTTTTTGAAGAGGGCTGTCTTTTCTCCGTTGTATATTCTTTATCAAATATAAGGTGACCATAGGTGTGAGGGTTTATCTCTGGGATTTCTATCCTGTTCCATTGATCTATATTTCCGTTTTTGTGTCAGTACCATATTGTCTTCATTATTGTAGCTTTGTAGTATAGTCTGAAGTCAGGGAGCCTGATTCCTCCAGCTCCGTTTTTCGTTCTCAAGATTGCTTTGGCTATTCGGGGTCTTCTGTGTTTCCATACAAATTGTGAAATTTGTTCTAGTTCTGTGAAAAATGCCAGTGGTAGTTTGATAGGGATTGCATTGAATGTGTAGATTGCTTTGGGTAGTAGAGTCATTTTCAAAATGTTGATTCTTCCAGTCGAAGAACATAGTATATCTCTCCGTCTATTTGTATAATCTTTAATTTCTTTCATCATTGTCTTATAATTTTCTGCATACAGGTCTTTTGTCTCCTTAAGTAGGTTTATCCCTAGATATTTTATTCTTTTTGTTACAATGGCAAATGGGAGTGTTTTCTTGATTTCACTTTCAGATTTTTCATTATTAGTGTAGAGGAATGCCAGTGATTTCTGTGCATTAATTTTGTATCCTGCTACTTTACCAAATACATTGATTAGCTCTAGTAGTTTTCTGGTAGCATCTTTAGGATTCTCTTTGTATAGTAACATGTCATCTGCAAACAGTGAAAGCTTTATTACTTCTTTTCTGATTTGGATTCGTTTTATTTCCTTTTATTCTCTGATTGCTGTTGCTAAAACTTTCAAAACTATGTTGAATAATACTGGTGAGAGTGGGCAACCTTGTCTTTTTCCTGATCTTAGTGGAAATGCTTTCAGTTTTTCACAGTATAGGACGATATTGGCTGTGGATTTGTCATATATGGCCTTTATTATGTTGAGGAAAGTTCCCTGTATGCCTACTTTCTGCAGGGTTTTTATGATAAATGGGTGTTGAATTTTGTCAAAAGCTTTCTCTGTATCGAGAAGACCATATGGTTTTTCTCCTTCAATTTGTTAATGTGGTGTATCACGTTGATTGATTTGCATATATTGAAGAATCCTTGCATTCCTGGAATAAACCCCACTTGATCATGGTGTATGATCCTTTTAATGTGCTGTTGGATTCTGTTTGCTAGTATTTGGTTGAGGATTTTTGCATCTGTGTTCTTCAGTGATATTGGCCTGTAGTTTTATTTCTTTGTGACGTCTTTGTCTGGTTTTGGTATCAGCATGACGTTGGCCTTGTAGAATGAGTTTGGGAGTGTTCCTCTCTCTGCTGTATTTTGGAAGAGTTTGAGAAGTATAGGTGTTAGCTCTTCTGTAATTGTTTGATAGAATTCACCTGTGAAGCCATCTGGTCCTGGGCTTTTGTTTGTTGGAAGACTTTTAATCACAGTTTCAATTTCAGTGCTTGTGATTGGTCTGTTCATATTTCCTATTTCTTTCTGGTTCAGTCTCGGCAGGTTTGCATTTCTAAGAATTTGTCCATTTCTTGCAGGTTGTCCATTTTATTGGCATAGAGTTTCTTGTAGTAATCTCTCATGATCCTTTGTATTTCTGCAGTGTCAGTTGTTACATCTCCTTTTTCATTTCTAATTCTATTGATTTGAGTCTTCTCCCTTTTTTTCTTAATCAGTCTGGATAATGATTTATCAGTTTTGTTTACCTTCTCAAAGAACCAGCTTTTAGTTTTATTGATCTTTGCTATCGTTTCCTTCATTTCTTTTTCATTTACTTCTGATCTTTATGATTTCTTTCCTTCTGCTAACTTAGGGTTTTTTTCCCTCTTTCTCTAATTGCTTTACGTGCAAGTTTAGGTTGTTTATATCAGGTGTTTCTTTTTTCTTAAGGTAGGATTGTATTGCTATAAACTTCCCTCTTAGAAGTGCTTTTGCTGCATCCCATAGGTTTTAGGTCGTCATGTCTCCATTGACATTTGTTTCTATGTATTTTTTGATTTCCTCTTTGATTTCTTCAGTGATCACTTCGTTATTAAGTAATGTATTGTTTAGCCTCCATGTGTTTGTATTTTTTACAGACTTTTGCCTGTAATTGATATCTAGTCTCATAGCGCTGTGCTCGGAAAAGATACTTGATATGATTTCAATTTTCCTGAATTTACCAAGGCTTGATTTGCGACCCAAGATACCTATCCTGGAGAATATTCCATGAGCACTTGAGAAGAATGTATTCTGTTGTTCTTGGTTGGAATGTCTTATAAATATCAATTAAGTCCATCTTGTTTAATGTATCATTTAAAGCTTCTGTTTCCTTATTCATTTTCATTTTGGATGATCTGTCCATTGGTGAAAGTGGGGTGTTAAAAGTCCTCTACTATGATTGTGTTACTGTCAATTTCCCTTTTTATGGCTGTTAGTATTTGCCTTATGTATTGAGGTGCTTCTGTGTTCGGTGCATCAATATTTACAGTTATCTCTTCTTCTTGAATCAATCCCTTTTTCATTATGTAGTGTCCTTCTTTGTCTCTTATAAGAGTCTTTATTTTAAAGTCTATTTTGTCTGATATGAGAATTGCTACTCCAGCTTTCTTTTCATTTCCATTTGCATAGAATATCTTTTTCCATCCCCTCACTCAGTCTGTATGTGTCCCTAGGTCTGAAGTGGGTCTCCTGTAGACAGCATATATACGGGTTTTGTTTTTGTATCCATTGAGCGAGTCTCTCTATGTCTTTTGGTTGGATCATGTAATCCATTTACATTTAAGGTAATTATCAATATATATGTTCCTATTCCCATTTTTTAAAAACATCTTTATTGGGGTATAATTGCTGTACAGTGGTGTGTTAGCTTCTGCTTTATAACAAAGTGAATCAGTTATACATATACATATGTTCCCATATCTCTTCCCTCTTCGTCTTCCTCCCTCCCACCCTCCCTATCCCACCCCTCCAGGCGGTCACAAAGCACTGAGCCGGTATCCCTGTGCCATGCGGCTGCTTCCCACTGGCTATCTACCTTACGTTTGTTAGTATATATATGTCCATGTCTCCCTCTCACCCTATCACAGCTCACCCTTCCCCCTCCCCATATTCTCGTCAGTTCTCCAGTAGTCTGTGTCTTTATTCCTGTTTTACCCCTAGGTTCTTCATAACATTTTTAAAAAAAATTCCATATATATGTGTTAGCATACGGTATTTGTCCTTCTCTTTCTGACTTACTTCACTCTGTATGACAGACTCTAGGTCTATCCACCTCACTACAAATAGCTCAATTTCGTTTCTTTTTATGGCTGAGTAATATTCCATTGTATATATGTGCCACATCTTCTTTATCCATTCATCCGACGATGGGCACTTAGGTTGTTTCCATCTCTGGGCTGTTGTATATACAGCTGCAATGAACATTTTGGTACATGACTCTTTTTGAATTTTGGTTTCCTCAGGGTATATGCCCAGTAGTGGGATTGCTGGGTCATATGGTAGCTCTATTTGTAGTTTTTTAAGGAACCTCCATACTGTTCTCCATAGTGGCTGAACCAATTCACATTCCCACCAGCAGTGCAAGAGTGTTCCCTTTTCTCCACACCCTCTCCAGCATTTATTGTTTCTAGATTTTTTGATGATGGCCATTCTGACTGGTGTGAGATGATATCTCATTGTAGTTTTGATTTGCATTTCTCTAATGATTAATGATGTTGAGCATTCTTTCATGTGTTTGTTGGCAGTCTGTATATCTTTGGGGTTTATTATTGTAGGTCTTTTCCTTCTCTTGTGTTTCCTGCCTAGAGAAGTTCCTTAAGCATTGTTGTAAAGCTGGTTTGGTGATGCTGAATTCTCTCAGCTTTTGCTTGTCTGTGAAGGTTTTAATTTCTCTATTAAATCTGATTGAGATCCTTTCTGGGTAGAGTAATCTTGGTTGTAGGTTTTTCTCCTTCATCACTCTAAATATGTCCTGGCAATTCCTCCTGGCTTGCAGACTTACTGCTGAAAGATCAGCTGTTAACCTTATGGGGATTCCCTTGTGTGTTATTTGTTGTTTTTCCCTTGCTGCTTTTAATATGTTTCTTTGTATTTAATTTTTGACAGTTTGATTAGTATGTGTCTTGGCGTATTTCTCCTTGGATTTATCCTGTATGGGACTCTCTGTGCTTCCTGGACTTGATTAACTATTTCCTTTCCCATATTAGGGAAGTTTTCAACTATAATCTCTTCAAATATTTTCTCAGTCCCTTTCTTTATCTCTGCTTCTTCTGTGACCCCTATAATTTGAATGTTGGTGCGTTTAATGTCCCAGATATCTCTGATACTGTCCTCAATTCTTTTCTTTCCTTTTCCTTTATTCTGCTCTGCAGTAGTTATTTCCACTATTTTATCTTCCAAGCCACTTATCCGTTCTGCCTCAGTTATTCTGCTATTGATCCCATCTAGAGTATTTTTCATTTCATTTATTGTGTTGTTCATCATTGTCTGTTTCATCTTTATTTCTTCTAGGTCCTTGTTAACTGTTTCTTGCATTTTGTCTATTCTCTTTCCAAGATTTTGGACCATCTTTACTATCATTATTCTCAGTTCTTTCTCAGGTAGACTGCCTATTTCCTCTTCATTTGTTCGGCCTGGTGGGTTTTTACCTTGCTCCTTCATCTGCTGTGTGTTTCTCTGTCTTCTCATTTTGCTTAACTTACTGTGTTTGGGGCGTCCTTTTCACAGGCTGCAGGCTCATACTTCCCGTTGTTTTTGGTGTGTGTCCCCAGTGGCTAAGATTGGTTCAGGGGGTTGTGTAGGCTTCCTGGTGGAGGGGACTAGTGCCTGCTTTCTGGTGGATGAGGCTGGATCTTGTCTTTCTTGGGGGCAGGTCCACGTCTGGTGGTGTGTTTTGGGGTGTCTGTGGCCTTATTATGATTTTAGGCAGCCTCTACGCTAATGGATGTGGTTGTGTTCCTGTCTTGCAAGTTGTTTGGCATAGTGTGTCCAGCACTGTAGCTTGCTGGTCGTTGAGTGAAGCTGGGTCTTGGCGTTGAGGTGGAGATCTCTGGGAGATTTTTGCCATTTGATATTCCATTGAGCTGGGAGGTCTCTCGTGGACCAGTGTCCTGAAGTTGGATCTCCTACCTCAGAGGCACAGCCCTGACTCCTGGCTGGAGCACCTAGACCCTTTCATCCACATGGCTTAGAATAAAAGGGAGAAAAAATAAGAAAGAAAGAAAGAAAGAAGGAAAGAAGGAAAGAAAGAAAGAAGATAAAAACATAAATTTATTAAAATTAAAAATAAAGAATAATTATTAAGAAAAAAATTTCAAAAGTAAAAAACAAACAAAAAAAGCCCAGACGAACAGAACCCTAGGACAAATGGTAAAGGCAAAGCTATAGAGACAGAATCACACACAGAAACATACACGTACACACTCACAAAAGAGTGAAAAAGGTGAAAAAAATATGTATCTTTGCTCCCCAAGTCCACCTCCTCAATTTGGATGATTCGTTGTGTATTCAGGTATTCCACAGATGCAGGATACATCAAGTTGATTGTGAAGATTTAATCCACTGCTCCTTTGGCAGCTGGGAGAGATTTCCCTTTCTCTTCTTTATTCGCATGGCTCCAGGGTTTCAGCTTTGGATTTGGACCCGCCTCTGCGTGTAGGTCGCCTGAAGGCGTCTGTTCTTTGCTCAGACAGGACAGGGTTAAAGGAGCAGCTACTTCAGGGACTCTGGCTCACTCAGGCCGGGGTGTGGGGTTGGGGGAGGGAGGGGCATGGAATGCAGGGCGAGCCTGCGTCAGCAGAGGCCTGTGTGATGTTGCAACAGCCTGAGGCATGCCGTGCATTCACCCGGGGAAGTTGTTGCTGGATCACAGGACCCTGGCAGTGGCGGGCTACAAAGGCTCCCGGAATAGGAGGTGTGGAGAGTAACCTTATAACTACTGCAGCAGCAGCCTTAGCGTCCCATGCCCGTCTCTGGGGTCCAGGCTGATAGCCGCAGCTTGCTCCCGTGTCTGGAGCTCCTTTAAGCGGCGCCCTTAATTCCCGCTTCTGGAGCAGCAGGAAAGAAAGAGGGAAGCAAAAGTCTCTTACCTTTTCAGCAGCTCCACACTCATTCCCAACACTCCCTCTCGGCTAGCTGTGGTGCACTAGTCTCTTCAGGCTGTGTTCGCACAGCCAACCCCAGTCCTCTCCCTGGGATCCAAGTGAAGCCGAGCCTCAGCCTCCAGCCCCCGCCCGCCCTGGTGGGTGAGCAGACAAGCCTCTGGGGCTGGTAAGTGCTGGTTGACACCTTTCCTCTGTGCGGGAATCTCCACTTTGCCCTCCACACCCCTGTTGCTCCGCTCTCCTCTGTGGCTCCGAAGCATCCCCCCTCCACCACCCGGGAATCTCCACTTTGCCCTCCACACCCCTGTTGCTCCGCTCTCCTCTGTGGCTCCGAAGCATCCCCTCTCCACCACCCGCAGTCTCTGCCCACGAAGGCGCTTCCTAGTGTGTGGAAACCTTTCGTCCTCCACAGGTCCCTCCCACGGTGCAGGTCCCGTCCCTATTTTTGTCTCTGTGTTTTCTTTTTTCCTACCCAGGTACGTGGGGAGTTTCTTTTTCTTTCTTTTTCTTTTTTTTTGAATTTTGCCATTAATTTTTTTTAACATCTTTATTGGAGTAAAATTCGGTGTGTTAGTTTCTGCTTTATAACAGAGTGAGTCAGTTATACATATATATATGTTCCCATATCTCTTCCCTCTTTGTCTCCCTCCCTCCCACCCTCCCTATCCCACCCCTCCAGACAGCCACAAAGAACCGAGCCGGTTTCCCTGTGCCATGCGGCTGCTTCCCACTGGCTATATCTACCTTACGTTTGTTAGTGTATATATGTCCATGCCACTCTCTCGCTTTGTCACAGTTTACTCTTCCCCCTCCCCATATCCTCAAGTCCATTGTATAGTAAGTCTGTGTCTTTATTCCTGTTTCACCCCTAGGTTCTTCATGACTTTTTTTTCTTAAATTCCATATATATGTGTTAGCATACGGTATTTGTCTCCCTCTTTCTGACTGACTTCACTCTGTATGACAGACTGTAGGTCCATCCACCTTATTACAAATAGCTCAATTTCGTTTCTTTTTATGGCTGAGTAATATTCCATTGTATATATGTGCCATATCTTCCTTATCCATTCATCTGATGATGGACACTTAGGTTGTTTCCATCTTCGGGCTATTGTAAATAGAGCTGCAGTGAACATTTTGGTACATAATTCTTTTTGAATTATGTTTTTCTCAGGATATATGCCTAGTAGTGGGATTGCTGGGTCATATGGTAGTTCTATTTGTAGTTTTTTAAGGAACCTCCATACTGTTCTCCACAGTGGCTGTATCAATTTACATTCCCACCAACAGTGTAAGAGTGTTCCCTTTTCTCCACACCCTCTCCAGCATTTATTGTTTCTAGGTTTTTTGATGATGGCCATTCTGACTGGTGTGAGATGATATCTCATTGTAGTTTTGACTTGCATTTCTCTAATGATTACTGATGTTGAGCATTCTTTCATGTGTTTGTTGGCAGTCTGTATATCTTCTTTGGAGAAGTGTCTATTTAGATCTTCTGCCCATTTTTGGATTGGGTTGTTTGTTTTTTTGTTCTTGAGCTGCATGAGCTGCCTGTAAATTTTGGAGATTAATCCTTTGTCAATTGCTTCATTTGAAAATACTTTCTCCCATTCTGAGGGTTGTCCTTTGGTCTTGTTTATGGTTTCCTTTGCTGTGCAAAAGCTTTGAAGTTTCATTAGGTCCCATTTGTTTATTTTTGTTTTTATTTCCATTTCTCTAGGAGGCGGGTCAAAAAGAACCTTGCTGTGATTTATGTCAGAGTCTTCTGCCTAAGTTTTCCTCTAAGAGTTTGATAGTTTCTGGCCTTACATTTAGGTCTTTAATCCATTTTGAGCTTACTTTTGTGTATGGTGTTAGGGAGTGATCTATCTCATAGTTTTTACATGTAGCTGTCCAGTTTTCCCAGCACCACTTATTGAAGAGGCTGTCCTTTCTCCACTGTACATTCCTGCCTCCTTTATCAAAGATAAGGTGACCATATGTGCGTGGGTTTATCTCTGGGCTTTCTATCCTGTTCCATTGATCTATATTTCTGTTTTTGTGCCAGTACCATACTGTCTTGATTACTGTAGCTTTGTAGTATAGTCTGAAGTCAGGGAGCCTGATTCCTCCAGCTCCGTTTTTCGTTCTCAAGATTGCTTTGGCTATTCGGGGTCTTTTGTGTTTCCATACAAATTGTGAAATTTTTTGTTCTAGTTCTGTGAAAAATGCCAGTGGTAGTTTGATAGGGATTGCATTGAATCTATAGATTGCTTTGGGTAGTAGAGTCATTTTCACAATGTTGATTCTTCCAATCCAAGAACATGGTATATCTCTCCATCTGTTTGTATCATCTTTAATTTCTTTCATCAGTGTCTTATAATTTTCTGCATACAGGTCTTTTGTCTCCTTAGGTAGGTTTATTCCTAGGTATTTTATTCTTTTTGTTGCAGTGGTAAATGGGAGTGTTTTCTTGATTTCACTTTCAGATTTTTCATCCTTAGTGTATAGGAATACCAGAGATTTCTGTGCATTAATTAGGTATCCTGCTCCTTTACCAAATTCATTGATTAGCTCTAGTAGTTTTCTGGTAGCATGTTTAGGATTCTCTTTGTATAGTATCATGTCATCTGCAAATAGTGACAGCTTTACTTCTTCTTTTCCGATTTGGATTCCTTTTTTTTCCTTTTCTTCTCTGATTGCTGTGGCTAAAACTTCCAAAACTATGTTGAATAAGAGTGGTGAGAGTGGGCAACCTTGTCTTGTTCCTGACCTTAGTGGAAATGCTTTCAGTTTTTCGCCATTGAGGATGATGTTGGCTGTGGGCTTGTCATATACGGCCTTTATTATATTGAGGAAAGTTCCCTCTACACCTACTTTCTGCAGGGTTTTTATCATAAATGGGTGTTGAATTTTGTCAAAAGCTTTCTCTGCATCTATTGAGATGATCATATGGTTTTTCTCCTTCAATTTGTTAATATGGTTAATCACATTGATAGATTTGCGTATATTGAAGAATCCTTGCATTCCTGGAATAAACCCCACTTGATCATGGTGTATGATCCTTTTAATGTGCTGTTGGATTCTGTTTGCTAGTATTTTGTTGAGGATTTTTGCATCTATGTTCATCAGTGATATTGGCCTGTAGTTTTCTTTCTTTGTGACATCCTTGTCTGGTTTTGGTATCAGGGTGATGGTGGCCTCGTAGAATGAGTTTGGGAGTGTTCCTCCCTCTGCTATATTTTGGAAGAGTTTGAGAAGGATAGGTGTTAGCTCTTCTCTAAATGTTTGATAGAATTCACCTGTGAAGCCATCTGGTCCTGGGCTTTTGTTTGTTGGAAGATTTTTAATCACAGTTTCAATTTCAGTGCTTGTGATTGGTCTGTTCATATTTTCTATTTCTTCCTGATTCAGTCTTGGCAGGTTGTGCCTTTCTAAGAATTTGTCCATTTCTTCCAGGTTGTCCATTTTATTGGCATAGAGTTTCTTGTAGTAATCTCTCATGATCTTTTGTATTTCTGCAGTGTCAGTTGTTATTTCTCCTTTTTCTAATTCTATTGATTTCAGTCTTCTCCCTTTTTTTCTTAATCAGTCTGGGTAATGGTTTATCAATTTTGTTTATCTTCTCAAAGAACCAGCTTTTAGTTTTATTGATCTTTGCTATCATTTCCTTCATTTCTTTTTCATTTATTTCTGATCTGATTTTTATGATTTCTTTCCTTCTGATAACTTTGGGGTTTTTTTGTTCTTCTTTCTTTAATTGCTTGAGGTGCAAGGTTAGGTTGTTTATTCGAGATGTTCCCTGCTTCTTTAGGTGGGCTTGTATTGCTATAAACTTCCCTCTTAGAACTGCTTTTGCTGCATCCCATAGGTTTTGAGTCGTCGTGTCTGCATTGTCATTTTTTTCTAGGTATTTTTTGATTTACTCTTTGATTACTTCAGTGATCACTTCGTTATTAAGTAATGTGTTGTTTAGTCTCCATATATTTCTATTTTTTACAGATCTTTTCCTATCATTGATATCTAGTGTCATATCATTGTGGTCGGAAAAGATACTTGATACAATTTCAATTTTCTTAAATTTACCAAGGCTTGATTTGTGACCCAAGATATGATCTATCCTAGAGAATGTTCCATGAGCACTTGAGAAAAATGTGTATTCTGTTGTTTTTGGATGGAGTGTCCTATAAATATCAATTAAGTCCATCCTGTTTAATGTATCATTTAAAGCTTGTGTTTCCTTATTTATTTTCATTTTGGATGATCTGTCCATTGGTGAAAGTGGGGTGTTGAAGTCCCCTACTATGAATGTGTTACTGTCGATTTCCCCTTTTATGGCTGCTAGTTTTTGCCTTATGTATTGAGGTGCTCCTATGTTGGGTGCATAAATATTTACAATTGTTATATCTTCTTCTTGGATCGATCCCTTGATCATTATGTAGTGTCCTTCTTTGTCTCTTCTAATAGTCTTTATTTTAAAGTCTATTTTGTCTGATATGAGAATTGCTACTCCAGCTTTCTTTTGGTTTCCATTTGCATGGAATATCATTTTCCATCCCCTTTCCGTCTCTATGTGTCTCTAGGTCTGAAGTGGGTCTCTTGTAGACAGCATTATATATGGGTCGTGTTTTGGTATCCATTCAGCCAATCTGTTTCTTTTGGTGGGAGCATTTAGTCCATTTACATTTAAGGTAATTATCAATATGTATGTTCCTATTCGCATTTTCTTAATTGTTTTGTGTTCATTATTGTAGGTCTTTTCCTTCTCTTGTGTTGTTTTTGTCTAGAGAAGTTCCTTTAGCATTTGTTGTAAAGCTGGTTTGGTGGTGCTGAACTCTCTCAGCTTTTGCTTGTCTGTAAAGGTTTTAATTTCTCCATCAAATCTGAATGAGATCCTTGCTGGGTAGAGTAATCTTGGTTGCAGGTTTTTCTCCTTCATCACTTTCAGTATGTCCTGCCAGTCCCTACTGGTTTGCAGAGTTTTTGCTGAAAGATCAGCTGTTAACCTTATGGGGATTCCCTTGTGTGTTATTTGTTGTTTTTCCCTTGCTGCTTTTAATATGCTTTCTTTGTATTTAGTTTTTGACAGTTTGATTAATATGTGTCTTGGCATATTTCTCCTTGAATTTATCCTGTATGGGACTCTCTGTGCTTCCTGGACTTGATTAACGATTTCCTTTCCCATATTAGGGAAGTTTTCAACTATAATCTCTTCAAATATTTTCTCAGTCCCTTTCTTTTTCTCTTCTTCTTCTGGAACCCCTATAATTCGAATGTTGGTGCGTTTAATGTTGTCCCAGAGGTCTCTGAGACTGTCCTCAGTTCTTTTGGCAGCCTCTCTGCTAATGGGTGGGGTTGTGTTCCTGTCTTGCTAGTTGTTTGGCATAGGATGTCCAGCACTGTAGCTTGCTGGTCGTTGAGTGAAGCTGGGTGCTGGTGTTGAGATGGAGATCTCTGGGAGATTTTTGACGTTTGATATTATGTGGAGCTGGGAGGTCTCTTGTGGACCAGTGTCCTGAAGTTGGCTCTCCCACCTCAGAGGCACAGCACTAACTCCTGGCTGCAGCACCAAGAGCCTTTCATCCACACGGCTCAGAAGAAAAGGGAGAAAAAGTAGAAAGAAAGAATTAGTAGAAGTAGAAAGAAAGAAAGAAAGGAGGGAGGGAGGGAGGGAGCAAGGAAGGAAGGGGGGAAGGAAGAAAAAAAAAGATAAAGTAAAATAAAATAAGATAAAATATAATAAAGTTATTAAAATAAAAAAAATAATTA
>NW_006796961.1:0-68642 GCF_000442215.2 Lipotes vexillifer | reverse complement strand
GGCTGCTGGGAGAGATTTCCCTTTCTCTTCTTTGTTCTCACAGCTCCCAGGGACTCAGCTTTGTATTTGGCCCCGCCTGTGCGTGTAGGTCACTGGAGGGCGTCTGTTCTTCGCTCAGACAGGACGGGGTTAAAGGAGCCGCTGATTCGGAGGCTCTGGCTCACTCAGGCCGGGGGTAGGGAGGGTCACGGAGTGCAGGGCGAGCCTGCAGCGGCAGAGGCCGACATGACGTTGTACCAGCCTGAGGCGCGCCGTGCGTTCTCCCAGGGGAGTTGTCCCTGGATCCCGGGACCCTGGCAGTGGCGGGCTGCACAGGCTCCCCGGAATGAGGGTGTGGATAGTGACCTGTGTTCGCACACAGGCTTCTTGGTGGCGGCAGCAGCAACTGCAGCGCTCTTAATCCCCTCTCCTCACGCACCAGGAAATAAAGAGGGAAGAAAAAGTCTCTTGCCTCTTCGGCAGCTCCAGACTTTTCCCTGGACTCCCTCCCGGCCAGCCGTGGTGCACTAACCCCCTGCAGGCTGTGTTCACGCCGCCAACCCCGGTTCTCTCCCTGCGCTCTGACCGGAGCCCCAGACAAGCCTCTCGGGCTGCTGAGTGCCGGTCGGCACCGATCCTCTGTGCGGGAATCTCTCCGCTTTGCCCTCCGCACCCCTGTTGCTGCGCTCTCCTTCGCGGCCCCGAAGCTCCCCCGCTCCGCCTCCCACAGTCTCCGCCCACGAAGAGGTTTCCTAGTGTGTGGACACATTTCCTCCTTCACCCCTCCCTCCCACTGGTGCAGGACCCGTCTCTATCCTTTTGTCTCTGTTTATTCTTTTTTCTTTTGCCCTACCCAGGTACGTGGGGGGGTTCTTGCCTTTTGGGAGGTCTGAGGTCTTCTGCCAGCGTTCACAAGGTGTTCTATAGGAGCAGTTCCACGTGCAGATGTATTTCTGATGTAGTTGTGGGGAGGAAGGTGATCTCCGTGTTCTACTCTTCCACCATTTTGAAGCTCCTCCCTTTCTTTGTTTTTTCTTCTGGGACCCATATAATTCGAATGTTGGTACATTTAATGTTGTCCCAGAGGTCTCTGAGACTATCCTTAATTCTTTCTTTCTTTTTTTTTTATTCTGCTCTGCAGCAGTTATTTCCACTATTTTATCTTCCAGGTCATTTATCCTTTCTTCTGCCTCATTTATTCTGCTACTGATTCTTTCTAGGGAATTTTAAATTTCACTTATTGTGTTGTTAATTGTTGTTTGTTTGCTCTTAGTCTTTCTACTTCTGTGTTAAACATTTCTTGTATTTTCTCCATTCTATTTCCAAGATTTTTTGATCATCTTTTCTGTCATTACTCTGAACTCTTTTTCAGGTAGGCTGCCTATTTCCTCTTCATTTGTTTGGTCTGGTGGGTTTTTACCTTGCTCCTTCATGTGCTGCATATTTCTCTGTCTTCTCATTTTGTTTAACTTACTGTGTTTGGTGTCTCTTTTCGCAGGCTACAGGCTCATACTTCCCGTTGTTTTTGGTGTCTGCCCTCGGTGGGTAAGGTTGGTTAAGGGGCTTGTGTAGGCTTCCTGGTAGAGAGGACTGGAGCCTGTGTTCTGGTGGGTGGGGCTGGATCCTACTGGTGGACAGGGAGATGTCCAGTTGTGTGTTTTGGGGTGTCTCTGAAATTAGTATGATTTTAGGCAGTCTCTCTGCTAATGGGTCGGGTTGTGTTCCTGTCTTGCTAGTTGTTTGGCATGGGGTGTCCAGCACTGGAGCTTGCTGGCCATTAAGTCAGCTGGGTCTTAGGGTTGAGACAGATCTCTGGGAGAGCCCTCGCAGATTGATATTACATGGGGCCCGGAGGTCTCTGGTGGTCCGGTGTACTGAACTCAGGTCTCCCACCTGAGAGGCTCAGGCCTGACAGCAGGCCAGAGCACCAAGACCCTGTCAGCCACACGGTCGGGTACATGGGGAGTTTCTTGCCCTCTGGGAAGTCTGAGGTCTTCTTCCTGTGTTTAGTAGGTGTTCTGTAGTTGTTCAACGTGTAGATGTATTTGTGGTGTATTTGTATAGCGGAGGGTGATCTCCACGTCTTATTCCTCTGCCGTGTCTACTGGATATCTATCTCATATTTTAAAAGCTCTTAGTTTCATTGATTGTTTCTCTTCTCTCTTTTTAGTCTTTTTCATTTATTTCCCCCGTTATGTTTGTTATTTCCTTCATTTTACTAACTTTGGCATCTGCTTTTTCTAGTTCCTTGATATGTAAAGTTAGGTTTTTTGAGATCTTTTTTGTTTCTTGATTTATCACTATCACTATGAACTTCCCTCTTGGAAATGCTTTTGCTGCATATTTTAAGTTTCAGTATGTTGCACAATAGTCCCCCTTTATCTGCAGTTTTGCTTTTTACAGTTTCAGTGACCTGCAGTCAACGGTGGTCTGAAAATATTAAATGGAAAATTACGGAAATAAACATTTTTTAAACACTTCAATATAGAGTTTTGAATTGTGCATTGTCCTGAGGAGTGTGATAAAACTTTGTGCCATCCTGCTCCAACTTGCCTGGGATATGAATCATCCCTTTGTCTGTTGTATACACACTGTGTGTGCATGTGTATGTATAGGAAAAAAAAAATATTTGTTGCGTTAATTACTATTCATGGTTTCAGGCATCCAGTCAGTGTGTTGAAATGTATCCCTCACAGATAATGGGGTTCTACTATATTTCCATTTCATTTCTCTCAAGGTACTTTTTAAAATTTCTCTTTTGACTTCTTTAACCTATTGGTTGTTCAGTATCATTTTTAATCTCCACATGGGAATTTTCCAGTTATATTTTCATAATCAATTTCTAGTTGCATTACATTGTGGTTGGGAAACATGCTTAATATGACATTAATGTTTTAAAATTTATTAAGACTTGTTTTGTGGCCTAACATATGCTCTCTCCTGGAGAATGTTCCATGTGCCTTGAGAAGATTGTGTATGCTGTTGCTTTTGGATGGAATGACTGGCCTAATGTGTCACTGAAGGCCAGTGTTCCTTTCCTTTTTATTTTTAACAGCTTTATTGAGTATAATTACTTTACAATGGTGTGTTAGTTTCTGCTTTATAATAAAGTGAATCAGTTATACATATACATATGTTCCCATGTCTCTTCCCTCTTGCGTCTCCCTCCCTCCCACCCTCCCTATCCCACCTGTGTAGGTAGTCACAAAGCACCAAGCTGATCTCCCTGTGCTATGCATCTGCTTCCCACTAGCTATCTCTTTTACGTTTGGTAGTGTATATATGTCCATGCCACTCTCACTTTGTCACAGCTTACCCTTCACCCTCTCCATATCCTCAAGTCCATTCTCTAGTAGGTCTGTGTCTTTATTGCCATCTTGCCCGTAGGTTCTTCATGACCTTTTTTTTTCTTAGATTCCATATATATGTGTTTGCATACAGTATTTGTTTTTCTCTTTCTGACTTACATCACTCTGGATGACGGACTGTAGGTCCATCCACCCCACTACAAATAACTCAATTTCATTTGTTTTTATGGCTGAGTAATATTCCATTCTATATATGTGCCACATTTTCTTTAGCCGTTCATCGGTTAATGGACACTTAGGTTGCTTCCATGTCCTGTCTACTGTAAATAGAGCTGCAATGAACATTGTGGTACATGACTCTTTTTGTTTTTTAACATCTTTATTGGGGTATAATTGCCTTACAATGGTGTGTTAGTTTCTGCTTTATAACAACGTGAATCAGTTATACATATACACATGTTCCCATATCTCCTCCTTCTTGCATCTACCTTCCTCCGACACTCCCTATCCCATCCCTCCAGGCGGTCACAAAGCACCAAGCTGATCTCCCTGTGCAGTGCGGCTGCTTCCCACTAGCTATCTACCTAACGCTTGGTAGTGTATATACGTCCATGCCTCCCTCTCACTTTGTCACAGCTCACCATTCCCCCTCCCCATATCCTCAAGTCCGTTCTCTAGTAGGTCTGTGTCTTTATTGCTGTCTTACCCCTAGGTTCTCCATGACATTTTTTTTCTTAAATTCCATATATATGTGTTAGCATATGGTATTTGTCTTTCTCTTTCTGACTTATTTTACTCTGTATGACAGACTGTAGGTCAATCCACCCCATTATAAATAGCTCAATTTCGTTTCTTTTTATGGCTGAGTAATATTCCAATGTGTATATGTGCCACATCTTTATCCATTCATCTGATGATGGACACTTAGGTTGTTTCCATCTCTGGGCTATTGTAAATAGAGCTGCAATGAACATTTTGGTACATGACTCTGTTTGAATTATGTTTTTCTCAGGGTATATGCCCAGTAGTGGGATTGCTGTGTCATATGGTAGTTCTATTTGTAGTTTTTTAAGGAACCTCCATACTGTTCTCCATGGTGGCTGTACCAATTCACATTCCCACCAGCTGTGCAAGAGTGTTCCCGTTTCTCCACACCCTCTCCAGCATTTATTGTTTCTAAATTTTTTGATTATGGCCATTCTAACTGGTGTGAGATATCTCATTGTACTTTTGATTTGAATTTCTCTAAGGATTAATGATGTTGAGCATTCTTTCATGTGTTTGTTGGCAGTCTGTATATCTTCTTTGGAGAAATGTCTATTTAGGTCTTCTGCCCATTTTTGGATTGGGTTGTTTGTTCTTGAGCTGCATGAGCTGCTTATAAATTTTGGAGATTAATCCTTTGTGAGTTGCTTCATTTGTAAATATTTTCTCCCATTCTGAGGGTTGTCTTTTGGTCTTGTTTATGGTTTCCTTTGCTGTGTAAAAGCTTTGGAGTTTCATTAGGTCCCATTTGTTTATTTTTGTTTTTATTTCCATTTCTCTGGGAGGTGGGTCAAAAGGATCTTGCTGTGATTTTTGGCAGAGTCTTCTGCCTGTGTTTTCTTGTAATTGTTTGATAGCTTCTGGCCTTACATTCAGGTCTTTAATCCACATTGAGCTTATTTTTGTGTATGGTGTTAGGGAGTGATCTAATCTCATACTTTTACATGTACTTGTCCAGTTTTCCCAGCACCAATTATTGAAGAGGCTGTCCTTTCTCCATTGTACATTCCTGCCTCCTTTATCAGAGGTAAGGTGACCATATGTGCATGGGTTTATCTCTGGGCTTTCTATCCTGTTCCATTGATATATCTTTCTGTTTTTGTGCCAGTACCATACTGTCTTGATTACTGTAGCTTTGTAGTATAGTCTCAAGTCAGGGAGCTTGATTCCTCCAGCTCCATTTTTCGTTCTCAAGATTGCTTTGGCTATTCGGGGTCTTTTCTGTTTCCATGCAAATTGTGAAATTTTTTGTTCTAGTTCTGTGAAAATTGCCAGTGGTAGTTGGATAGGGATTGCATTAAATCTGTAGATTACTTTGGATAGTAGGGTCATTTTCACAATGTTGATTCTTCCAATCGAAGAACATGGTCTATCTCTCCATCTCTTTGTATCATCTTTAATTACTTTCATCATTGTCTTATAATTTTCTCCATAGAGGTCTTTTGTCTCCTTAGGTAGGTTTTTCCCTAGATATTTTATTCTTTTTGTTGAAATGGTAAATGGGAGTGTTTTCTTCATTTCCCTTTCAGATTTTTCATCATTAGTGTATAGGAATGCCAGTAATTTCTGTGCATTAATTTTGTATCCTGCTACTTTACCAAATTCATTGATTAGCTATAGTAGTTTTCTGGTAGCATTTTTAGGATTCTCTATGTATAGTAACACGTCATCTGCAAACAGTGAAAGCTTTACTTCTTCTTTTCCGATTATGATTCGTTTTATTTCCTTTTCTTCTCTGATTGTTATTAACTTCCAAAACTATGTGAATAATAGTGGTGAGAGAGGGCAACCTTGTCTTTTTCCTGATCTTGGTGGAAATGGTTTCCATTTTTCACAATTGATGACAACGTTGGCTGTGTGTTTGTCATATATGGCCTTTTTTATGTTGAGGTAAGTTCCCTCTATGCCTACTTTCTGCAGGGTTTTTATCATAAAAGGGTGTTGAATTTTGTCGAAAGTTTTCTCTGTATCTATTGAGATCATATGGTTTTTTCTCCTTCAATTTGTTAATATGGTGTATCACGTTGATTGATTTACGTATATTGAAGAATCCTTGCATTCCTGGAATAAACCCCAGTTGATCATGGTGTATGATCCTTTTAATGTGCTGTTGGATTCTGTTTGCTAGTATTTTGTTGAGGATTTTTGCATCTGTGTTCATCAGTGATATTGGCCTGTAGTTTTCTTTCTTTGTGACATCCTTGTCTGGTTTTGGAATCAGGGTGATGGTGGCCTTGTAGAATGAGTTTGGGAGTATTCCTCCCTCTGCTATATTTTGGAAGAGTTTGAGAAGGATAGGTGTTAGCTCTTCTCTAAATGTTTGATAGAATTCGCCTGTGAAGCCATCTGGTCCTGGGCTTTTTTTTTTTTTTTTTCCTTGCGGTACGTGGGCCTCTCACTGTTGTGGCCTCTCCCATTGTGGAGCACAGGCTCCGGACGCGCAGGCTCAGTGCCCATGGCTTACAAGCCCAGCCGCTCCACGGCATGTGGGATCTTCCCAGACCAGGGCACGAACCCGTGTCCCCTGCATTGGCAGGTGGATACGCAACCACTGCACTACCAGGGAAGCCCCTGGGCTTTTTTTTGTTGGAAGATTTTTAATCACAGTTTCAATTTCAGTGCTTGGGATTGGTCTGTTCATATTTTCTATTTCTTGCTGATTCAGTCTTGTCAGGTTGTGCATTTCTAACATTTTGTCCATTTCTTCCAGGTTGTCCATTTTATTGGCGTAGAGTTGCTTGTAGTAATCTCTCATGATCTTTTGTATTTCTGCAATGTCAGTTTTTATTTCTCTTTTTTCATTTCTAATTCTATTGATTTGAGTCTTCTCCATTTTTTTCTTGATGAGTCTGGCTAATGGTTTATCAATTTTGTTTATCTTCTCAAAGAACAAGCTTTAATTTTATTGATTTTTGCTATCGTTTCCTTCATTTATTTCTGATCCGATCTTTTGATTTCTTTCCTTCTGCTAACTTTGGGGTTTTTTTGTTCTTCTTTCTGTAATTGCTTTTGTTGCAAGGTTAGGTTGTTTATTCGAGTTGTTTCCTGTTTCTTAAGGTAGGATTGCATTGCTATAAACTTCCCTCTTAGAAGGGCTTTTGCTGCTTCCCATAGGTTTTGGGTCATCATGTCTCCATTGACATTTGTTTCTAGGTATTTTTTCCTTTCCTCTTTGATTTCTTCAGTGATCACTTCATTATTAAGTAGTGTATTGTTTAGCCTCCATGTGTTTGTATTTTTACAGATCTTTTCCTATCATTGATATCTAGTGTCATATCGTTGTGGTTGGAAAAGATACTTGATACAATTTCAATTTTTTTAAATTTACCAAGGCTTGATTTGTGACCCAAGATATGATCTATCCTGGAGAATGTTCCATGAGCAGTTGAGAAAAATGTGTATTCTGTTGTTTTTGGATGGAGTGTCCTATAAATATCAATTAAGTCCATCTTGTTTAATGTATCATTTAAAGCTTGTGTTTCCTTATTTATTTTCATTTTGGATGATGTGTCCATTGGTGAAAGTGGGGTGTTAAAGTCCCCTACTATGATTGTGTTACTGTCGATTTCCCCTTTTATGGCTGTTAGTATTTGCCTTATGTATTGAGGTTTTCCTATGTTGGGTGCATAAATATTTACAGTTGTTATATCTTCTTGGATCAATCCCTTGATCATTATGTAGTGTCCTTCTTTGTCTCTTCTAATGGTCTTTATTTTAAAGTCTATTTTGTCTGATATGAGAATTGCTACTCCAGCTTTCTTTTGGTTCCCATTTGCATGGAATATCTTTTTCCATCCCCTTTCAGTCTGTACGTGTCTCTAAGTCTGACGTTGGTCTCTTGTAGACAGCGTATATATGGGCCTTTTTTTGGTATCCTTCAGCCAATCTGTTTCTTTTTTGGGAGCATTTAGTCTATTTACATTTAAGGTACTTATTGATATGTATGTTCCTATTCCCATTTTCTTAATTGTTTAGGGTTTGTTATTGTAGGTCTTTCCCGTCTCTTGTGTTTCTTGCCTAGAGAAATTCCTTTAGCATTTGTTGTAAAGCTGGTTTGGTGGTGCTGAACTCTCTCAGCTTTTGCTTGTCTGTAAAGATTTTAATTTCTCCATCAAATCTGACTGAGATCCTTGCTGGGCACAGTAATCTTGGTTGCAAGTTTTTCTCCTTCATCACTTTAAATATGTACTGCCAGTCCCTTCTGGCTTGCAGAGTTTCTGCTGAAAGATCAGCTGTTAACCTTATGGGGATTCCCTTGTGTGTTATTTGTTGTTTTTCCCTTGCTGCTTTTAATATGTTTTCTTTGTATTTAATTCTTGATAGTTTGATTAATATGTGTCTTGGCATATTTCTCCTTGCATTTATCCTGTAAGGGACTCTCTGTGCTTCCTGGACATGATTAACTATTTCCTTTCCCATATTAGGGAAGTTTTCAACTATTATCTCTTCAAATATTTTCTCAGGTCCTTTCTTTTTCTCTTCTTCTTCTGGAACTCCTATAATTCGAATGTTGGTCCATTTATTGTTGTCCCAGATGTCTCTGAGACTGTCCTCAGTTGTTTTCATTTTTTTTTCCTTATTCTGCTCTGCAGTAGTTATTTCCACTATTTTATCTTCCAGGTCACTTATCCATTCTTCTGCCTTAGTTAATTCTGCTATTGATCCCATCTTGAATATTTTAAATTTCATTTATTGTGTTGTTCATCATTGTTTATTTCATCTTTATTTCTTCTAGGTTCTTGTTAAATGTTTCTTGTGTTTTCTCTCTTCTATTTCCAAGATTTTGGATCATCTTTACTATCATTATTCTGAATTCTTTTTCAGGTAGACTGCCTATTTCCTCTTCATTTGTTATGTCTGGTGGGTTTTTATCTTGCTCCTTCATCTGCTGTGTGTTTTTCTGTCTTCTCATTCTCCTTATCTTACTGTTTTGGGGATCTCCTTTTTGAAGGCTGCAGGTTCGTAGTTCCCATTGTTTTTGGTGTGTGTACCCGGTGGCTATGGTTGCTTCAGTGACTATGGTTGGTTCAGTGGCTTGTGTAGGCTTCTGGTGGAGGAGACTAGTGCCTGTGTTCTGGTGGATGAGGCTGGATCTTTTCTTTCTGTTTGGCAGGTCAATGTCTGGTGGTGTGTTTTGGGGTGTCTGTGGATGTATTATGATTTTAGGCAGCCTCTCTGCTAATGGGTGGGGCTGTGTTCCTGTCTTGCTAGTTGTTTGGCATAGGGTGTCCAGTACTGTAGCTTCCTGGTCATTGAGTGAACCTGGGTCTTGGCGTTGAGATGGAGATCTCTGGGAGAATTTTTTTTTTTTTTTTTTGCGATATGTGGGCCTCTCACTGTCGTGGCCTTTCCCGTTGCCGGACGTGCAAGCTCAGCGGCCACGGCTCACGGGCCCAGCCGCTACGCGGCATGTGGGATCCTCCCAGACTGGGGCACGAACCCATATCCCCTGCATCGGCAGGTGGACTCTCAACCACTGCGCCACCAGGGAGGCCCTCTCTGGGAGAATTTTGCCATTTGATGATATGTGGAGCTGGGAGGTGTCTTATGGACCAGTGCCCTGACGTTGTCTCTCCCACCTCAGAGGTATATCCCTGACTCCAGGCTGGAGCACCTAGAGCCTTTCATCCACATGGCTCAGAATAAAAGGGAGAATAAGTAGAAAGGAAAGGAAGAAAGAAGAAAGAAAGGAAGGAAGAAGAAGGAAGGAGAGAAGGAAGGAAGGAAAGAAAGAAAAGATAAAATAAGAAAAGTTATTAAAATAAAAAATAATTATTAAGGAAAAAATTTTTCTAAAGAAAAACAACAACAAAAAATGGATGGATAGAACCCTAGGACAAATGGTGGTAGCAAACCTATACAGACAAAGTCTCCCACAGAAGCATACCCATACACACTCACAAAAAGAGAAAAAGGGTAGAAAATAATAAATCTTGCTCTCCAAGTCCACCTCCTCAATTTGGGATGATTCATTGTCTATTCATGTATTCCACAGATGTAGGGTACATCAAGTTGATTGTGGAGCTTTAATCTGCTTCTTCTGAGGCTGCTGGGAGAGATTTCCCTTTCTCTTCTTTGTTCGCACAGCTCCCAGGGTTCAGGTTTGGATTTGGCCCGCCTCTGCGTGTAGGTCGCCGGAGGGCGTCGTTTCTTCGCTCAGAGAGGATGGGGTTAAAGGAGCAGCTGCTTCTGGGACTCTGGCTCACTCAGGCCGGGGGGAGGGAGGGGTAGGGAGTGAGGGGCGAGCCTGCGGCGGCAGAGGCCAGTAGGACGTTCCACCAGCCTGAGGCACGCCGTGTGTTCTCCCAGGGAAGTTGTCCCTGAATACCGGGACCCTGGCAGTGGCGAGCTGCACAGGCTCCCTGGAAGGGGGGTGTGGATAGTGACCTGTGCTCGCACACAGGCTTCTTGGTGGCGGTGACAGCAGCCTTAGCGTCTCATGCCCATATCTGGGGTCGGCGCTTTTAGCCGCGGCTTGCGGCCATCTCTGGATCTCCTTTAAGCAGCGCTGTTAATCCCCTCTCCTCACGCACCAGAAAAAAAGAGGGAAGAAAAAGTCTCTTGACTCCTTGATAGTTCCAGACTTTTCCCCGGACTCCCTCCCAGCTAGCCGTGTTGCACTAACCCCCTGCAGGTTATGTACACGCCGCCAACCCCAGTCCTCTCCCTGTGCTCCAACCAAAGCCCAAGCCTCAGCACCCAGACCCGCCCGCCCTGGCGGGTGAGCATACAAGCCTCTCGGGCTGATGAGTGCCAGTCAGTACCAATCCTCTGTGCGGGAATCTCTCCTCTTTGCCCTCCGCACCCCTGTTGCTGTGCTCTCCTCCATGGCTCCGAAGCTTTCCCCCTCCGCCACCCACAGTCTCTGCCCGCGAAGGGGCTTCCTAGTGTGTGGAAACCTTTCCTCTTTCACAGCACCCTCCCAGTGGTGCAGGTCCCATTCCTATCCTTTTGTCTCTGTTTATTCTTTTTTCTTTTGCCCTACCCAGGTACGTGGGGACTTTCTTGCCTTTTGGAGGTCTGAGGTCTTCTGCCAGCTTTCAGTAGGTGTTCTGTAGGAGTTGTTCCACGTGTAGATGTATTTCTGGTGTATATGTGGGGAGGAAGGAGATCTCTGCATCTTACTGTTCCACCATCTTCCCCAGTGACATGATACTGAGCCCATGACTCTTTTTGAATTATGGTTTTTTCAGGGTATATGGGATTGCTGGGTCATATGATAGTTCTATTTGTAGTTCTTTTTTTTTTCTTTTTTTTTTAACATCTTTATTGGGGTATAATTGCTTTACAATGGTGTGTTAGTTTCTGCTTTATAACAAAGTGAGTCAGTTATACATATACATATGTTCCCATATCTCTTCCCTTTTGCATCTCCCTCCCTCCCACCCTCCCTATCCCACCCCTCCCGGCGGTCGGAAAGCACCGAACTTATATCCCTGTGCTATGCAGCTGCTTCCCACTAGCTATCTACCTTACATTTGGCAGTGTATCCATGCCTCTATCTCCGTAGGTCACAGCTTACCTTTCCCCATCCCCATACCCACAAGTCCATTCCCTAGTAGGTCTCTGTCTTTATTCCTGTCTCACCCCTAGGTTCTTCATGACATTTTTTTCTTAAATTCCATATATATGTGTTACCATATCTTTCTCTTTCTGACTTACTTCACTCTGTATGACAGACTGTAGGTCTATTGCTGGGTCATATGGAAGCTCTATTTTTAGTTTTTTAAGGAACCTCCATACTGTTCTCCATAGTGGCTGTATCAATTCACATTCCCACCTGGTGCAAGAGTGTTCTCTTTTCTCCACACCCTCTCCTGCATTTATTGTTTCTAGAATTTTTGATGATGGCCATTCTGACCAGTGTGAGATGATATCTCATTGTAGTTTTGATTTGCATTTCTCTAATGATTAATGATGTTGAGCATCCTTTCATGTGTTTGTTGGCAATCTGTATATCTTCTTGCGAGAAATGTCTATTTAGGACTTCTGGCCCTTTTTGGATCCGGTTGTTTCTTTTTTTGATATTGAGCTGCATGAGCTGCTTATAAATTTTGGAGATTAATCCTTTGTTATTTCATTTGCAAATATTTTCTCCCATTCTGGCAGTTGTCTTTTGGTCTTGTTTATGGTTTCCTTTGCTGTGCAAAAGCTTTGAAGTTTCATTAGGTCCCATTTGTTTATTTTTGGTTTTATTTCCATTTCTCTAGGAGGTGGGTCAGAAAGGATCTTGCTGTGATTTATGTCATAGAGTGTCCTGCCTATATTTTCCTCTAAGAGTTTGATAGTTTCTGGCCTTACACTTAGGTCTTTAATCCATTTTGAGCTTATTTTTGTGTATCATGTTAGGGAGTGTTCTACTCTCATACTTGTCCAGTTTTCCAAGCATCACTTATTGAAGAGGCTGTCCTTTATCCACTATATATTACTGCCTCCTTTATCAAAGATAAAGTGACCATATGTTTGTGGGTTTATCTCTTGCCTTTCTATCCTGTTCCATTGATCTATCTTTCTGTTTTTGTGCCAGTACCATACTGTCTTGATTACTGTAGCTTTGTAGTATAGTCTGAAGTCAGGGAGCCTGATTCCTCCAGCTCCGTTTTTCGTTCTCAATATTGCTTTGGCTATTCGGGGTCTTTTGTGTTTCCATAAAAATTGTGAAATTTTTTGTTCTAGTTTTGTGAAGAACACCAGTGGTAGTTTGATAGGGATTGCATTGAATCTGTGATTGCTTTGGGTAGTAGAGTCATTTTCACAATGTTGATTCTTCCAATCCAAGAACATGGTATATCTCTCCATCTATTTATATCATCTTTAATTTCTTTCATCAGTGTCTTATAATTTTCTTCATACAGGTCTTTTGTCTCCTCAGGTAGGTTTATTCCTAGATATTTTATTCTTTTTGTTGCAATTTCAGATTTTTCATCATTAGGGTATAGGAATGCCAGGGACTTCTGTGCATCCTGCTACTTTACCAAATTCATTGATTAGCTTTAGTAGTTTTCTGGTAGCATCCTTAGGATTCTCTATGTATAGTATCATGTCATCTGCAAACAGTGACAGCTTTACTTCTTTTCTGATTTGGATTCCTTTTTTTTCCTTTTCTTTTCTGATTGCTGTGACAAAAACTCCAGAACTATGTTGAATAAAAGTGGTGAGAGTGGGCAACCTTGTGTTTTTCCTGATATTAGTGGAAATGGTTTCAGTTTTTCACCATTGATGACGATATTGGCTGTGTGTTTGTCATACATAGCCTTTATTATGTTGAGGAAAGTTCCCTGTATGCCTACTTTCTGCAGGGTTTTTACCATAAATCGGTGTTGAATTTTGTCGAAAGCTTTCTCTGCATCGATTGAGATGATCATATGGTTTTTCTCCTTCAGTTTGTTAATATGGTGTACCACGTTGATTCATGTGCGTATATTGAGGAATCCTTGCATTCCTGGAATACACCCCACTTGATCATGGTGTATGATCCTTTTAATGTGCTATTGGCTTCTGTTTGCTAGTATTTTGTTGAGGGTATTTGCGTCTATGTTCATCAGTGATATTGGCCTGTAGTTTTCTTTCTTTGTGACATCTTTGCCTGGTTTTTGTATCAGGGTGATGGTGGCCTTGTAGAATGAGTTCGGGAGTGTTCTTCCCTCTGCTATATTTTGAACGAGTTTGAGAAGGATAGGTGTTAGCTCTTTTCTAAATGTTTGTTAGAATTTGCCTGTGAAGCCATCTGGTCATGGGGTTTTGTTTGTTGGAAGATATATATATATTTTTTTTTAAGGTACTCAGGCCCTTCAGTCTTGTGGCCTCTCCTGTTGCTGAGCACAGTCTCTGGATGCACAGGTTCAGTGGCCATTGCTCATGGGCCTAGCTGCTCCGCGGCATGTGGCATCTTCCCGGACTGGGGCAAAAACCCATGTCCCCTGCATCAGCAGGCGGACTCTCAACCACTGCGCCACCAGGGGAGCCCTGTTTGAAGATTTCTAATCACTGTTTCAATTTCAGTGCTTGTGATTGGTCTGTTCATATTTTCTATTTCTTCCTGGTTCAGTCTTGGCAGGTTGTGCATTTGTAAGAATTTGTCCATTTCTTCCAGATTGTCCATTTAATTGGCATAGAGTTGCCTGTAGTAATCTCATGACCATTTGTATTTCTGCAGTGTCAGTTGTTACTTCTCCTTTTACATTTCTAATTGTAGTGATTTGAGTCCTCTCCCTTTTTTTCTTGATGAGTCTGGCTAATGGTTTCTCAATTTTGTTTCTGTCTCAAAGAGCCAACTTTTAGTTTTATTGATCTTTGGTATCATTTCCTTCATTTCTTTTTCATTTATTTCTGATCTGATCTTTATGATTCCTTTCCTTCTGCTAACTTGGGGTGATTTTTGTTCTTCTTCCTCTAATTGCTTTAGGTGCAAGTTTAGGTTGTTTATTTCAGACGTTTCTTTTTTCTTAAGGTAGGATTGTATTGCTATAAACTTCCCTCTTAGAACTGCTTTTGCTGCATCCCATAAGTTTTGGGTTGTCCTATTTTCATTGTGATTTGTTTCTAGGTATTTTTGGATTTCATCTTTGATTTCTTCAGTGATCACTTGGTTATTAAGTAGTGTATTGTTTAGCCTCCATGTGTTTGATTTTTAACAGATTTTTGCCTGTAATTGATATCTAGTCTCACAGTGCTGTGGTCGGAAAAGATACTTGATAAGATTGCAATTCTCTTGAATTTTCCAAGGCTTGATTTGTGACCGAAGATATGATCTATCCTGGAGAATGTTCCATGAGCACTTGAGAAGAATGTGTATTCTGTTGTTTTTGGAATGTCCTATAAATATCAAGTCCATCTTGTTTAATGTATCATTTAAAGCTTGTGTTTCCTTATTTATTTTCATTTTGGATGATCTCCATTGGTGAAAGTGGCATGTTTAAAGTCCCCTACTATGTATGTGTTACTGTCGATTTCCCCTTTTATGGCTGTTAGTATTTGCCTTACGTATTGAGGTGCCTCTGTGTTGGTTGCATAAATATTTACAATCGTTTTATCTTCTTGGATCGATCCCTTGATCATTATGTAGTGTCCTTCTTTGTCTCTTGTAATAGTCTTTGTTTTAACATCTATTTTGTCTGATATGAGTATTGCTACTCCAACTTTCTTTTGATTTCCATTTGCATGGAATATCTTTTTCCATCCCCTCACTTTCAGTCTGTATGTGCCCTTAAGTCTGAATTAGGTGTCTTGTAGACAGCGTATATACGGGTCTTGTTTTTGTATCCATTCAGCCAGTCTATGTCTTGTGGTTGGAGCATTTAATCCACTTACATTTAAGGTAATTATCAATATGTATGCTCCTATTCCCATTTTCTTAACTGTTTTGGCTTTGTTATTGTAGGTGTTTTCCTTCTCTTGTGTTTCCTGCCTGGAGAAGTTCCTTTGGCATTTGTTGTAAAGCTGGTTTGGTGGTGCTGAATTCTCTTAGCTTTTGCTTGTCATTGAAGGTTTTAATTTCTCCTTTGAATCTCAATTTGATCCTTGCTGGGTAGAGTAATCTTGGTTGTAGGTTTTTTTCCTTCATCACTTTAAATATGTCCTGCCAATTCCTTCTGGCTTGCAGAGTTTCTGCTGAAAGATCAGCTGTTAACCTTATGGTGACTCACTTGTGTGGTATTTGCTGTTTTTCCCTTGCTGCTTTTAATATTTTTCCTTTGTATTTAATTTTTGATAGTTTGGTTAATATGTGTCTTGGCGTATTTCTCCTTGGATTTATCCTCTATGGGACTTTCTGTGCTTCCTGGACTTGATTAACTATTTCCTTTCCCATATTAGGGAAGTTTTCAACTATAATCTCTTCAAATATTTTCTCAGTCCCTTTCGTTTTCTCTTCTTCTTCTGTGACCCCTATAATTGGAATGTTGTTGCATTTAATGTTGTCCCAGAGGACTCTGAGACTGTCCTTAGTTCTTTTCATTCTTTTTTCCTTATTCTGCTCTGCAGTAGTTATTTCCACTATTTATCTTCCAGGTCACTTATCCGTTTTTCTGCCTCAGTTATTCTGCTATTGATCCCTTCTAGAGAATTTTTTTTTTTTTTTTTTTTTGCGGTATGCAGGCCTCTCTGTTGTGGTGTCTCCCATTGCGGAGCACAGGCTCCGGACACGCAGGCTCAGCGGCCATGGCTCATGGGCCCAGCTGCTCCGCGGCACGTGGGATCCTCCTGGACCGGGGCACGAACCCCTGTCCCCTGCATCGGCAGGCGGACTCTCAACCACTGCGCCACCAGGGAAGCCCCCTTCTAGAGAATTTTTAATTTCATTTATTACGTTGTTCATCATTGTTTGGTTGCTCTTTAGTTCTTCTAGGTCCTTGTTAAACGTTTCTTGTGTTTTCTCTATTGTATTTCCAAGATTCTGGATCATCTTTACTATCATTATCTGAATTCTTTCCGAGGTAGACTGCCAATTTTCTCTTCATTTGTTCCGTCCGGTGGGTTTTTATCTTGCTCCTTCATCTGCTGTATGATTCTCTGTCTTCTCATTTTGCTTAACTTACTGTGTCTGGGGTCTCCTTTTCACAGGCTGCAGGTTCATAGTTCCCATTGTTTTTGATGTGTGTCCCCAGTGGGTAAGGTTGTTTCAGTGGGTTGTGTAGGCTTCCTAATGGAGGGGACTAGTGCCTGTGTTCTGTTGGATGATGCTGGCTCTTGTCTTTCTGGTGGACAGGTCCACGTCTGGTGGTGTGTTGTGTGGTGTCTGTGGCCTTATATGATTTTAGGCAGCCTCTACACTAATGGATGGGGTTGTGTTCCTCTCTTGCTTGTTGTTTGGCATAGGGCGTCTAGCACTGTAGCATGCTGGTCGTTGAGTGAATCTGGATCTTGGTGTTGAGATGGAGATCTCTGGGAAATTTTCACCATTTGATATTATTTGGAGCTGGGATGTCTCTTGTGGACCAGTATCCTGAAGTTCTCTCTCCCACCTCAGAGGCACAGCCCTGACTCCTGTCTGGAGCACCTAGAGCCTTTTATCCATATGGCTCAGAATAAAAGGGAGAAAAAATAAAAAAGAAATAAAGAAGGAAAGAAGAAAAGAAAGAAAGAAGATAAAATAAAATAAATTTATTAAAATAAAAAATAATTATGAAGAAAAAAAGAATTTTTAAGTAAAACAAACAAACAAAAGACCAAAACAACGGACAGACAGAACCCTAGGACAAATGGTAAAAGAAAATCTATACTGCCAAAATCACACACAGTAGCATACACATACACACTCACAAAAAAAGAGAAAAAGCAGAAAAAATATGTATCTTTGCTCACCAAGTCCATCTCCTCAATTTGGGATGATTCGTTGTGTATTCAGGTATTCCACAGATGCAGGGTACATCAAGTTGATTGTGGAGATTTAATCCGCTGCTTCTTTGGCTTCTGGGACAAATTTCCCTTTCTCCTCTTTGTTCACACAGCTCCCGGGATTCAGCTTTAGATTTGGAGCTGCCTCTGCATGTAGGTCGCCTGAAGGCATTTGTTCTTCGCTCAGAAAGGACGGGGTTAAAGGAGCATCTACTTCGGGGGCTCTGGCTCACTCAGGCCGGGCGGGGGAGGGAGGGGCACGGAAAGCGGGGATAGCCTGCGGTGGCAGAGGCCAGTGTGACGTTGCAACAGCCTGAGGCATGCCATGCATTCTCTCGGGGAAGTTGTCCCTGGATCACGGGACCCTGAGAGTGGCGGGCTGCACAGGCTCTCGGGAGGGGAGGTGTGGAGAGTGACCTGTGCTTGCACACAGGCTTCTCGGTGGCTGCAGCAGCAGCCTTAGCTTCCCATGCCCGTCTCTGGGGTCCGCGCTGATAGCCACAGCTTGCGCCCGTCTCTGGAGCTCCTTTAAGTGGCGCTCTGAATCCCCTCTTCTCGCGCACCAGGAAACAAAGAGGGAAGAAATAGTCTCTTGCCTCTTTGGCAGCTCAAGAGTTTTTCCCAGACTCCCTCCCAGCTAACTGTGGCTCACTAGTCCCTTCAGGCTGTGTTTCCACAGCCAACCCTAGCCCTCTCCCTGGGATCCAACCAAAGCCCGAGCCTCAGTTCCCAGCCCCTGCCTGCCCCTGCTGGTGAGCATACAAGCCTCTCGGGCTGGTGAGTGCTCATTGGCACCATTCCTCTGTGCAGGAATCTCTCCACTTTGCCCTCTGCACCCGTTGCTGCTCACTTCTCTGTGGCTCCAAAATTTCCCCCCACCGCCACCCACAGTCTCCGCCCATGAAGGGCCTTCCTAGTGTGTGGAAACTCCTTCACAGCTCCCTGCCACTGGTGCAGGTCCCGTCCCTATTCTTTTGTCTCTGTTTTTTCTTTTGGCCTACCCAGGTGTGTGGGGAGTTTCTTGCCTTTTGGGAGGTCTGAGGTCTTCTGCCAGTGTTTAGTAGGTGTTCCAGGAGCAGTTCCATGTGCTGATGTATTTCTGATGTAGTTGTGGGGAGGAAGGTGATCTCTGAGTCTTATTCTTCTACCATCTTGAAGCTCCTCCCTTTCTTTTTATCTTCTTCTTCTGGGACCCCTTATCATTTGAATGTTGGTACCTTTAATGTTGTCCCAGATGTCTCAGATACTTTCAATTCTTTTCATTCTTTTTTCTGTATTCTTCTTTGCAGCAGTTATTTCCACTATTTTATCTTCCAGGTCATTTATCCTTTCTTCTGCCTCATTTATTCTGCTCTTGATTCCTTGTAGGGAATTTTTAATTTCATTTATTGTGTTGTTCATCATTCTTGGTTTTCTCTTTAGTCCTTCTAGGTCCTTGTTAAACATTTCTTGTATTTTCTTCATTCTATTTCCAAGATTTTTGGATCATCTTTTCTATCATTACTCTGAATTCTTTCTCAGGTAGTCTGCCTATTTCCTCTTCATTTGTTTGGTCTGGTGAGTTTTTAATTGTGCTCCTTCATCTGCATATTTCTCTGTCTTTTCATTTTGTTTAACTTACTGTGTTTGGTGTCTCTCTTTCGCAGGCTACAGGTTCGTAGTTCCCGTTGCTTTTGGTGTCTGCCCCTGGTGAGTAAGATTCGTTAAGGGGCTTGTGTAGGCTTCCTGGTAGAGAGGACTGGTGCCTGTGTTCTGGTGAGTGGGGCTGGATCTTGTCTTTCTGGTGGGCAGGGCAGTGCCCATTGGTGTGTTTTGGCATAAGTGTGAACTTAGTATGATTTTAGGCAGTCTCTCTGGTAAAGGGTTGGGTTGTGTTCCTTTCTTGGTAGTTGTTTGTCATGGGATGTCCAGCACTGGAGCTTGCTGGCTGTTTAGTGGAGCTGGGTCTTAGTGTTGAGACAGAGATCTCTGGGAGAGCCCTCGCTGTTAGATATTACATAGGGTCGGGAGGTCTCTGGTGGTCCAGTGTACTGAACTTAGGTCTCCCACCTAAGAGGCTCAGGCCTGACAGCAGGCTGGAGCACCAAGACCCTGTCAGCCACACGGCCAGGTACATGGGGAGTTTCTTGCCCTCGGGGAAGTCTGAGGTCTTCTGCCAGCGTTTAGTAGGTGTTCTGTAGTCGTTCCACATGTACACGTATTTGCGGTGTATTTGTGCAGAGGAAGTTGATCTCCACATCTTATTCCTCCACCATCTCTACTGGATGTCTATCTTGTATTTTAAAATACAAGCTTTTAGTTTCATTATTGTTTTTCTACTCTCTTTTTAGTCTTTTTCATTTATTTCCACCGTGATTTTTGTTATTTCCTTCATTTTACTAATTTTGGTATTTGCTTTTTCTTTTTCTACTTCCTTGATATATAAAGTTAGGTTTTTTGTGATCTCTTGTTTTTTGATTCATCATTATCACTATGAACTTCCCTCTTGGAAATGCTTTTGCTGCATCCTGTAAGTTTCAGTATGTTGCACAATAGTCCCCTTTTATCTGCAGTTTTGCTTTTTACAGTTTCAATTACCTGCAGCCAACTGTGGTCTGAAAATATTAAATGGAAAATTACAGAAATAAACATTTTTAAAATACTTTAAATATTTTTTAGAATAAAGTTTTGAACTGTGCATTGTCCTGAGGAGTGTGATAAAACTTTGTGCCATCCTGCTCCATCTTGCCTGGGATATGAATCATCCCTTTGTTCGTTGTATACACACTGTGGGTGCATGTGTATGTATAGGAATATTTGTGGGGTTAATTACTATTCATGGTTTCAGGCATCCACTCAGTGTCGTGGCATGTATCCCTCACAGCTAATGGGGTTCTACTATATTTCCATTTCATTTCTCTCAAGGTACTTTTTAAAATTTCTCTTTTGATTTCTTTAACCTATTGGTTGTTCATGTATCATTTAAAATCTCCACATGGGAATTTTCCAGTTATCTTCTCATAATTGATTTCTAGTTGTATTGCATTGTGGTCAGGAAAGATGCTTAATATGACTTCAATCTTCTTAAATTTATTAAGACTTGTTTTGTGGCCTAACATATGCTCTGTCCTGGAAAATGTTCCGTGTGCCCTTGTGAAGATTGTGGATACTGTTACTTTTGGGTGGAATGACTGGCTTCATGCATCACTGAAGTCCAGTGTTGCTTTCTTTTTTAAAAAAACATCTTTATTGGAGTATAATTGATTTACAATGGTGTTAGTTTCTGCTTTATAACAAAGTGAATCAGTTATACATATGTTCCCATATCTCTTCTCTCTGCGTCGCCCTCACTCCCACCCTTCCTATCCCACTCCTGTAGGTCGTCACAAAGCACCGAGCTGATCTCCCTGTGCTATGGTTCTGCTTCCCACTAGCTATCTATTTTACGTTTGCTAGTGTATATATGCCCATGCCACTGTCTTACTTTGTCACAGCTTACCCATCCCCCTCCCCATATCCTCAAGTCCATTCTCTAGTAGGTCTATGTCTTTATTCCCATCTTGCCCCTAGGTTCTTCATGAACTTTTTTCTTTTTTCCTTCGATTCCATATATATGTGCTAGCATACGGTACTTGCTTTTCTCTTTCTGACTTACTTCACTCTGTATGACAGACTCTAGGTTCATCCACCTCACTACAAATAACTCAATTTCATTTCTTTTTATGGCTGACTAATATTGCATTGCATATATGTGCCACATCTTCTTTATCCATGCATCTGTTGATGGACACTTACATTGCTTCCATGTTCTCGTTATTGTAAATAGGGCAGCAATGAACATTTTAGTACATGATTCTTTTTGAATTATGGTTTTCTCAGGGTATATGACCTGTAGTGGGATTGCTGGGTCGTATGGTAGTTCTATATTTAGTTTTTAAGGAAGCTGCCTACTGTTCTCCATAGTGGCTGTATCAATTTACATTCCCACCAACAGTGCAAGAGTGTTCCCTTTTCTCCACACCCTCTCCAGCATTTATTCTTTCTAGATTTTTTGACGGTGGCCATTCTGACTGGTGTGAGATGATATCTCATTGTTGTTTTGTTTTGCATTTCTCTAATGATTAATGATGTTGAGCATTCTTTCATGTGTTTGTTGGCAATCTGTATATCTTCTTTGGAGAGATGTCTGTTTTGGTTTTCTGCCCATTTTGGGATCGGTTTTTTGTTTGTTTGTTTGTTTTGATATTGAGCTGCATGTGCTGCTTGTAAATTTTGGAGATTAATCGTTTGTCAGTTGCTTCATTTGCAAATATTTTCTCCCATTCTGAGGGTTGTCTTTTGGCCTTGTTTATGGTTTCCTTTGCTGTGCAAAAGCTTTGAAGTTTCATTCAGTCCCATTTGTTTATTTTTGTTTTTATTTCCATTTCTCTAGGAGGTGGGTCAAAAAGGATCTTTCTGTGATTTATGTCATACAGTGTTCTGCCTACGTTTTCCTCTAAGAGTTTGATAGTGTCTGGCTTTACATTTAGGTCTTTATTCCATTTTGAGTTCATTTTTATGTATGGTGTTATGGAGTGTTCTAATTTCCTACTTTTACATGTAGTTGTCCAGTTTTCCCAGCACCACTTATAGAAGAGGCTGTCTTTTCTCCACTGTATATTCTTGCCTCCTTTATCAAAGATAAGGTGACCATATGTGCGTGGGTTTATCACTGGGCTTTCTGTCCTTTTCCATTGATCTATATTTCTGTTTTTGTGCCAGTACCATACTGTCTTCATTACTGTAGCTTTGTAGTATAGTCTGAACTCAGGGAGACTGATTCCTCCAGCTCCATTTTTCCCTCTCAAATTTCTTTGGCTATTCGGGGTCTTCTGTGTTTCCATACAAATTGTGAAATATTTTGTTCTAGTTCTGTGAACATTGCCAGTGGTAGTTTGATAGGGATTGCATTAAACCTGAAGATTGCTTTGGGTAGTAGAGTCATTTTCAGAATGTTGATTCTTCCAATCAAAGAATGGTATATCTCTGCATCTATTTCTATCATCTTTAATTTCTATCATCAGTGTCTTATGATTATCTGCATACACGTCTTTTGTCTCCTTAGATAGGTTTATCCCTAGATATTTTATTCTTTTTGTTGCAATGGTAAATGGGAATGTTTTGTTAATTTCCCTTTCAGATTTTTCATCATTAGTGTATAGGAATGCCAGAGATTTCTGTGCATTAATTTTGTATCCTGCTACTTTACCCAATTCATTCATTAGCTGTAGAAGTTTTCTGGTAGCATCCTTAGGATTTTCTATGTATAATATCATGTCATCTGCAAACAGTGGCAGCTTTACTTCTTCTTTTCCAATTTGGATTCCTTTTATTTCTTTTTCGTCTCTGATTGCTGTGGCTACAACTTCCAAAACTGTGTTAATTAATAGAGGTGAGAGTGGGCAAACTTGTGTTGTTCCTGATCTTAGTGAAAATTGTTTCAGTTTTTCAACATTGAGCACGATGTTGACTATGGGTTTGTCATATATGGCCTTTATTATGTTGAGGAAAGTTCCTTCTATGTCTACCTTCTGCAGGGTTTTTATCATAAATGGGTGTTGAATTTTGTCAAAAGCTTTCTGTGCATCGATTGAGATCATGGTTTTTCTTCTTCAATTTGGTAATATGGTGTATCACATTGATTGATTTGCATATGTTGAAGAATCCTTGCATTCCTGGAATAAACCCCACTTGATTGTGGTGTATGATCCTTTCAATGTGTTGTTGGATTCTGTTTGCTACTATTCTGTTGAGGATTTTTTCATCTATGTTCATCAGTGATACGGGCCTGTAGTTTTCTTTCTTTGTGACATCCTTGTCTGGTTTTGGTATCAGGGTGACGGTGGCCTCCTAGAATGAGTTTGGGAGTGTTCCTCCCTCTGCTATATTTTGGAAGAGTTTGAGAAGTGTAGGTGTTAGCTCTTCTCTAAATGTTTGATAGAATTCGCCTGTGAAGCCATCTGGTCCTGGTGTGTTTTTTTTGTTGTTGGAAGATTTTTAATCACAGTTTCAATTTCAGTGCTTATGATTGGTCTGTTCATATTTTCTCTTCCTGATTCAGTCTTGGCAGGTTGTGCATTTTAAATAATTTGTCCATTTCTTCCAGATTGTCCATTTTATTGGTATAGAGTTGCTTGTAGTAATGTCTCATGATCTTTTGTTTTGCTGCAGCGTCAGTTGTTACTTCTCCTTTTTCATTTCTACTTCTATAGATTTGAGTCTTCCTTTTTTTCTTGATGAGTCTGGCTAATGGTTTATCAATTTTGTTTATCTTCTCAAAGAACCAGCTTTAGTTTATTGATCTTTGCTATCGCTTCCTTCATTCTTTTCATTTATTTCTGCTCTGATCTTTATGATTTCTTTCCTTCTGCTAACTTTGGGGTTTTTTTGTTCTTCTTTCTCTAATTGCTTTAGATGCAAGGTTAGGTTGTTTATTCGAGATGTTTCCTGTTTCTTAAGGTAGGACTGTATTGCTATAAACTTCCCTCTTAGAACTGCTTTTGCTGCATCCCATAGGATTTGTGTCATCATGTCTCCATTGACATTTGTTTCTAGGTATTTTTTGCTTTCCTCTTTGATTTCTTCAGTGATCACTTCGTTATTAAGTAGTGTATTGTTTAGCCTCCATGTGTTTGTATTTTTTACAAATCTTTTCCTGTAATCAATATCGAGTCTCATAGCGTTGTGGTCGGAAAAGATACTTGATACAATTTCAATTTTCTTAAATTTAACAAGGCTTGATTTGTGACCCAAGATATGATCTATCCTGGAGAATGTTCCATGAGCACTTGAGAAAAATGTGTATTCTGTTGTTTTTGGATGGAATGTCCTACGAATATCAATTAAGTCCACGTCGTTTAATGTGTCATTTAAAGCTTGTGTTTCCTTATTTATTTTCATTTTGGATGATCTGTCTATTGGTGAAAGTGGGGTGTTAAATTTCCCTACTATGAATGTGTTACTGTGGATTTCCCCTTTTATGGCTGTTACTATTTGCCTTATGTATTGAGGTTCTCCTATGTTTGGTGCATAAATATTTACAATTGTTATATCTTCCTTTTGGATCGATCCCTTGATCATTATGTAGTGTCCTTCTTTGTCTCTTCTAATAGTCTTTATTTTTAAGTGTATCTTGTCTGATATGAGAATTGCCACTCCAGCTTTCTTTTGGTTTCCATTTGCATGGAATATCTTTTTCCATCCCCTTACTTTCAGTCTGTATGTGTCTCTAGGTCTGAAGTGGGTCCATTGTTGACAGCATATATATGGGTCTTGTGTTGGTATCCATTCAGCCAATCTGTGTCTTTTGGTGGGAGCATTAATCCATTTACATTTAAGGTAATTATCGATATGTATGTTCCTATTCCCATTTTCTTAACTGTTTAGAGTTCGTTATTGTAGGTCTTTTCCTTCTCATGTGTTTCTTGCCTACAAAAGTTCCTTTAGCATTTGTTGTAAAGTTGGTTTGGTGGTACTGAACTCTCTCAGCTTTTGCTTGTCTGTAAAGATTTTAATTTCTCCATCAAATCTGAATGAGATCCTTGCTGGATAGAGTAATCTTGGTTGCAGGTTTTTTCCCTTCATCACTTTAAATACGTCCTGCCAGTCTCTTCTGGCTTGCAGAGTTTCTGCTGAAAGATCAGCTGTTAACCTTATGGGGATTCCCTTGTGTGTTATTTGTTGTTTTTCTTTTGCTGCTTTTTATATGTTTTCTTTGTATTTAATTTTTGACAATTTGATTAATATGTGTCTTGGCGTATTTCTCCTTGGATTTATCCTGTATGGGACTCTCTGTGCTTCCTGGACTTAACTATTTCCTTTCCCATATTAGGGAAGTTTTCAACTGTAATCTCTTCAAATATTTTCTCAGTCCCTTTCTTTTTCTCTTCTTCTTCTGGAACCCATATAATTCAAATGTTGGTGCATTTAATGTTGTCCCAGATGGCTCTGAGACTGTCCTCAGTTCTTTTCATTCTTTCTTCTTTATTGTGCTCTGCAGTAGTTAATTCCACTGTTTTATCTTCCAGTCACTTATCCGTTCTTCTGCCTCAGTTGTTCTGCTATTGATCCCATCTAGAATATTTTAAATTTCATTTATTGTGTTGTTCATTGTTGTTTCATCTTTAGTTTTCTAGGTCCTGGTTAAATGTTTTTTGCATTTTTTCTATTCGATTTCCAAGATTTTGGATCATCTTTACTATCATTATCCTGAATTCTTTTTCAGGTAGACTGCCTATTTCCTCTTCATTTGTTAGGTCTGGTGGGTTTTTATCATGCTTCTTCATCTGCTGTGTGTTTTTGTGTCTTCTCATTTTGCTTATCTTATTGTGTTTGGGGTCTCCTTTTGCAGGCTGCAGGTTCGTAATTCCCGTTGTTTTTGGTGTGTGTCCTCAGTGGCTAAGGTTGGTTCAGTGGGTTGTGTAGGCTTCCTGGTGGAGGAGACTAGTGCCTGTGTTCTGGTGAATGAGGCTGGATCTTGTCTTTCTGGTGGGCAGGTCCACGTCTGGTGGTGTGTTTGGGGGTGTCAGTGGACTTATTATGATTTTAGGCAGCCTCTCTTCTAATGGGTGGCCCTGTGTTCCTCTCTTGCTAGTTGTTTGGCATAGGGTGTCCGGTACAGTAGCTTGCTGGTCATTGAGTGAGGCTGGGTCTTGGCATTGAGGTGGAAATTTCTGGGAGATTTTTGCCATTTGATGTTATGGGGAACTGGGAGGTCTCTTGTAGACCAGTGTCCTGAACTTGTCTCTCCCACCTCAGAGGCACAGCCCTGACTCCTGGCTGGAGCACCTAGAGCCTTTCATCCACATGGCGCAGAATAAAAGGGAGAAAAAGTAGAAAAAAAGAAAGCATGAAAGGAAAGAAAGAAGGAAGGGAGAGATGGGGGGGGCAGGGAGGGAGGGAGGAAGGAAGGAAGGAAGCAGGGAATGAAGGAAAGAAAGAAAGAATATAAAATAAAGTAAGGTAAAATAGTTATTAAAATAAAAAATAATTATTAAGAACAAATATTTTTTAAGAAAAACAGAAAACAACCAAAAAAAACGGATGGATAAAACCCAGGACAAATGGTGGAAGGAAAGCTATACAGAGAAAATCTCACATAGAAGCACACACATACACACTCACAAAAAGAGAAAAAGGGGAAAAAATAAATCTTGCTCTCCAAGTCCATCTCCTCAATATGGGATGATTGTCTGTTCATGTATTCCATAGATGTAGGGTACATCAAGTTGATTGTGGAGCTTTAATCCGCCGCTTCTGAGGCTGCTGGGAGAGATTTCCCTTTCTCTTCTTTTTTGGCACAGCTCCCAGAGTTCAGCTTTGGATTTGGCCCCGTCTCTGGGTGTAGGTCGCCGGAGGGCGTTTATTCTTTGCTCAGAGAGGACGGGGTTAAAGGAGCAGCTGCTTCGGGGACTCTGGCTCACTCAGGCCTGGGGGAGGGAGGGGTACGGAGTGCAGGGCGAGCCTGCGGCGGCAGAGGCCAGCAGGACGTTCCACCATCCTGAGGCATGCCATGCGTTCTCCCAGGGAAGTTTTCCTGGATACCGGGACCCTGGCAGTGGCGAGCTGCACAGGCTCCCTGGAAGGGGGGTGTGGATGGTGACCTGTGCTCACACATGGGCTTCTTGGTGGCGGCAGCAGCAGCCTTAGCATCTCGTGCCCGTCTCTGGGGTTGGCACTTTTAGCCGTGGCTTGCGACAGTCTCTGGAGCTCCTTTATTTATTTATTTACTATTTTTTTAAACATCTTTATTGGGGTATAATTGCTTTACAATGGTGTGTTAGCTTCTGCTTTATACAAAAATGAATCACTTATACATATACATATGTTCGCATATCTCTTCCCTCTTGCGTCTCCCTCCCTCCCACCCTCCCTATCCCACCCCTCCAGCCGGTCACAAAGCAGCGAGCTGATCTCCCTGTGCTATGTGGCTGCTTCCCACTAGCTATCTACCTTACGTTTGGTATTGTATATATTTCCGTGGCTCTCTCTCGCTTTGTCACAACTCACCCTTCCGGCTCCCCATATCCTCAACTCCTTTCTCTAGTAGGTCTGTGTCTTTATTCCTTTCTTACCTCTGGGTTCTTCATGACATTTTATTTCTTAAATTCCATATATATGTGTTAGCATACGGTATTTGTCTTTCTCTTTCTGACTTACTTCACTCTGTATGACAGACTCTAGTTCTATCTACCTCATTACAAATACACGAATTTGGTTTCTTTTTATGGCTGAGTAATATTCCATTGTATATATGTGCCACATCTTCTTTATCCATTCATCCGATGATGGACACTTAGGTTGTCTCCATCTCTGGGCTATTGTAAATAGAGCTGCAATGAACATTTTGGTACATGACTCTGTTTGAATTATGGTTGTCTCAGGGTATATGCCCAGTAGTGGGATTGCTGGGTCATATGGTAGTTATATTTGTAGTGTTTAAGGAAACTCCATACTATTCTCCATAGTGGCTGAACCAATTCACATTTCCACCAGCAGTGCAAGAGTGTTCCCTTTTCTCCACACCCTCTCCAGCATTTATTGTTTCTAGAATTTTTGATCATGGCCATTCTGACCGGTGTGAGATGATATCTCATTGTAGTTTTGATTTGCATTTCTGTAATGATTAATGATGCTGAGCATTCTTTCATGTGTTTGTTGGCAGTCTGTATATCTTCTTTGGAGAAATGTCTATTTAGGTCTTCTGCCCATTTTTGGATTGGGTTGTTTGTTTTCATGATATTGAGCTGCATGCACTGCTTGTAAATTTTGGAGATTAATCCTTTGTCATTTGCTTCATTTGCAAATATCTTCTCCCATTCTGAGGGTTGTCTTTTGGTCTTGTTTATGGTTTCCTTTGCAATGCAAAAGCTTTTAAGTTTCATTAGGTCCCATTTGTTTATTTTTGTTTTTATTTCCATTTCTCTAGGAGGTGGGTCAGAAAGGATCTTGCTGTGATTTATGTCAGAGTGTCTGCCTATATTTTCCTCTAAGAGATTGATAGTTTCTGGCCTTACATTTAGGTCTTTAATCCATTTTGAGCTTATTTTTGTGTATGGTGTTAAGGAGTGATCTAATCTCATACTTTTATATGTACCTGTCCAGATTTCACAGCACCACTTATTGAAGAGGCTGTCCTTTCTCCACTATTCATTCCTGCCTCCTTTATCAAAGATAAGGTGACCATATGTTCATGGGTTTATTTCTGGGCTTTCTATCCTGTTCCATTGATCTATCTTTCTGTTTTTGTGCCAGTACCATACTGTCTTTATTACTGTAGCTTTGAAGTATAGTCTGAAGTCAGGGAGCCGGATTCCTCCAGCGCCGTTTTTCGTTCTCAAGATTGCTTTGGCTATTTGGGGCCTTTTCTGTTTCCATACAAATTGTGAAATTTTTGTTCTAGTTCTGTGAAAAATGCCAATGGTAGTTTGATAGGGATTGCATTGAATCTGTAGATTGCTTTGGGCAATAGAGTCGTTTTCTCAATGTTGATTCTTCCAATCCAAGAACATGGTATATCTCTGCATCTCCTTGTATCATCTTTAATTTCTTTCATCAGTGTCTTATAATTTTCTTCATACAGGTCTTTTGTCTCCTCAGGTAGGTTTATTTCTAGATATTTTATTCTTTTTGTTGCAGCGGTAAAAGGGAGTGTTTTCTTGATTTTACTTTCAGATATTTCATCATTAGTGTATATGAATGCAAGAGATTTCTGTGCATTAATTTTGTATCCTGCTACTTTACCAAATTCATTGATTAGCTCTAGTAGTTTTCTGGTAGCATCTTTAGGATGCTCTGTGTATAATATCATGTCATCTGCAAACAGTGACAGCTTTACTTCTTCTTTTCCGATTTGGATTCCTTTTATTTCCTTTTCTTCTCTGATTGCTGTGGCTAAAACTTCCAAAACTATGTTGAATAAGAGTGGTGAGAGTGGGCAACCTTGTCTTGTTCCTGACCTTAGTGGAAATGCTTTCAGTTTTTCGCCATTGAGGATGATGTTGGCTGTGGGCTTGTCATATACGGCCTTTATTATATTGAGGAAAGTTCCCTCTACACCTACTTTCTGCAGGGTTTTTATCATAAATGGGTGTTGAATTTTGTCAAAAGCTTTCTCTGCATCTATTGAGATGATCATATGGTTTTTCTCCTTCAATTTGTTAATATGGTTAATCACATTGATAGATTTGCGTATATTGAAGAATCCTTGCATTCCTGGAATAAACCCCACTTGATCATGGTGTATGATCCTTTTAATGTGCTGTTGGATTCTGTTTGCTAGTATTTTGTTGAGGATTTTTGCATCTATGTTCATCAGTGATATTGGCCTGTAGTTTTCTTTCTTTGTGACATCCTTGTCTGGTTTTGGTATCAGGGTGATGGTGGCCTCGTAGAATGAGTTTGGGAGTGTTCCTCCCTCTGCTATATTTTGGAAGAGTTTGAGAAGGATAGGTGTTAGCTCTTCTCTAAATGTTTGATAGAATTCACCTGTGAAGCCATCTGGTCCTGGGCTTTTGTTTGTTGGAAGATTTTTAATCACAGTTTCAATTTCAGTGCTTGTGATTGGTCTGTTCATATTTTCTATTTCTTCCTGATTCAGTCTTGGCAGGTTGTGCATTTCTAAGAATTTGTCCATTTCTTCCAGGTTGTCCATTTTATTGGCATAGAGTTTCTTGTAGTAATCTCTTATGATCTTTTGTATTTCTGCAGTGTCAGTTGTTCTCCTTTTTCATTTCTAATTCTATCAATTTGAGTCTTCTCCCTTTTTTTCTTGATGAGTCTGGCTAATGGTTTATCAATTTTGTTTATCTTCTCAAAGAACCAGCTTTTAGTTTTATTGATCTTTGCTACCATTTCCTTCATTTCTTTTCATTTATTTCTGATCTGATTTTTATGATTTCTTTCCTTCTGCTAACTTTGGGGTTTTTGTGTTCTTTCTCTAATTGTTTTAGGTGCAAGGTTTGGTTGTTTATTCGAGATGTTTCCTGCTCCTTAAGGTGGGCTTGTATTGCTATAAACTTCCCTCTTAGAACTGCTTTTGCTGCATCCCATAGATTTAGGGTCGTCATGTCCCCATTGTTTTTTGTTTCTAGGTATTTTTTTATTTCCTCTTTGATTTCTTCAGTGATCACTTCGTTATTAAGTAGTGTATTGTTTAGCCTCCAAGTGTTTGTATTTTTTACAGATCTTTTCTTGTAATTGATATCTAGTCTCATAGCATTGTGGTCCTAAAAGATACTTGATACAATTTCAGTTTTCTTTCATTTACCAAGGCTTGATTTGTGACCCAATATATGCTCTATTCTGTGGAATATTCCATGAGCACTTGAGAAAAATGTGTATTCTGTTGTTTTTGGATGTAGTATCCTATAAATATCAATTAAGTCCATCTTGTTTAATGTATCATTTAAAGCTTGTGTTTATTTATTTATTTTCATTTTGGATGATCTGTCCATTGGTGAAAGTGGGGTGTTAAAGTCCCCTACTATGAATGTGTTACTGTGGATTTCCCCTTTTATGGCTGTTACTATTTGCCTTATGTATCGAGGTTCTCCTATGTTGGGTGCATAAATATTTACAATTCTTATATCTTCTTCTTGGATTGATCCCTTGATCATTATGTAGTGTCCTTCTTTGTGTCTTCTAATAGTCTTTATTTTAAAGTCTATTCTGTCTGATATGAGAATTGCTACTCCAGCTTTCTTTTGGTTTCCATTTGCATGTAATATCTTTTTCCATCCCCTTACTTTCAGTCTGTATGTGTCTCTAGGTCTGAAGTGGGTCTCTTGTAGACAGCATATATGTGGGTCTTGTTTTTATATCCATTCAGCCAATCTGTCTTTTGGTGGGAAAATTTAGTCCATTTACATTTAATGTAATTTCCAATATGTATGTTTCTTTTCCCATTTTTAAAATTTTTTGGGGTTCATTATTGTAGGTCTTTTCCTTCTCTTGTGTTTCTTGCCTAGAGAAGTTCCTTTAGCATTTGTTGTAAAGCTGATTTGGTGGTGCTGAACTCTCTCAGCTTTTGCTTGTCTGTAAAGGTTTTAATTTCTCCATCAAATCTGAATGAGATCCTTGCTGGCTAGAGTAATCTTGCTTGCAGGTTTTTTTCCTTTATCACTTTAAATACGTCCTGCCAGTCCCTTCGGGCTTGCAGAGTTTCTGCTGAAAGATCAGCTGTTAGCTTTATGGGGATTCCCTTGTGTGTTATTTGTTGTTTTTCCCTTGCTGCTTTTAATATGTTTTCTTTGTATTTAATTTTTGACAGTTTGGTTAATATGTGTCTTGGCATATTTCTCCTTGGATTTATCCTGTATGGGACTCTCTGTGCTTCCTGGACTTGATTAACTATTTCCTTTCCCATATTAGGGAAGCTTCCAACTATAATCTCTTCAAATATTTTCTCAGTCCCTTTCTTTTTTTCTTCTTCTTCTGGAACCCCTGTAATTCTAATGTTGGTGTGTTTAATGTTGTCCCAGAGGTCTCTGAGACTGTCCTCAGTTTTTTTCATTCTTTTTCCTTTATTCTGCTCTGCAGTAGTTATTTCCACTATTTTTTCTTCCAGGTCACTTATCCATTCTTCTGGCTCACTTATTCTGCTATTGATCCCATCTAGAGTATTTTAACTTTCATTTATTGTGTTGTTCATCATTGTTTGTTTCATCATTAGTTCTTCTAGGTCCTTGTTAAATGTTTTTTGCATTTTGTTTATTCTGTTTCCAAGGTTTTGGATCATCTTTACTATTATTATTCTGAATTTTTTCAGGTTGACTGCCTATTTTCTCTTCATTTGTTATGTCTGCTGGGTTTTTATCTTGCTCCTTCATCTGCTGTGTGTTTTTCTGTCTTCTCATTTTGCTTATCTTACTGTGTTTGGGGTCTCCTTTTTGCAGGCTACAGTTTCGTATTTCCCATTGTTTTTGGCGTGTGTCCTCAGTGGCTAAGGTTGGTTCAGTGGGTTGTGTAGGCTTCTTGATGGAGGGGACTAGTGCCTGTGTTCTGATGGATGTTGCTGGATCTTGTCTCTCTGGTGGGCAGGTCCACATCTGGGGTGTTTTGGGGTGTCTGTGGGCTTATGATTTTAGGCAGCCTCTCTGCTAATGGGTGGGGTTGTGTTCCTGTTTAGCTAGTTCTTTGGCATAGGGTGTCCAGCACTGTAGCTTACTGCTCTGGGAGAAAATCTCTGGGAGATTTTCGCTGTTTGATATGTGGAGCTGGGAGTTCGCTTGTTGACCAGTGTCCTGAAGTTGGCTCTCCCACCTCAGAGGCACAGCCCTGACTCCTGGCTGCAGCACTAATAGCCTTTCATCCACATGGCTCAGAATAAAAAGGAGAATATTAGAGAGAAAGAATTCGTAGAAGTAGGAAGAAAGAAAAGAAGGAAGGAAGGAAGGAACAAGGAAGAAAGAAGGAAAGAAGGGATGGAGGGAGGGTTGGTGGGAGGAAGGAAGGAGGGAAGGAAGGAAAAAGAAAGAAAGAAGGTAAAGTAAAATATAATAAAGTTATTAAATTAAAAACTAATTATTAAGGGCAAAAAACCGGATGAATAGTACCTTAGGACAAATGGTGGAAGCAAAGCTATACAGACAAAATCTCATACAGAAGCATACACATACACACTCACTAAAAGAGGAAAAGAGAAAAAAATCATAAATCTTGCTCTCAAAGTCCACCTCCTCAATTTTGGATGATTTGTTGTCTAAATGAGGGAAGGAAAGAAGAGAGGGAGTGAGGAATGAAGGAAAGAAAGAAGATAAAACAAAATAAAAGAAAGTTATTAAAATAAAAAATAATTATTAAGAAAAAAAAAACAGATGGATAGAACCCTAGGACAAATGGTGGAAGCAAAGCTATACAGACAAAATTTCACACAGAAGCATACACATACACACTCACAAAAAGAGGAAAAGGGGAAAAAATCATAAATTTTGCTCTCTAAGTCCACCTCCTCAATTTGGGATGATTGCTTGTCTATTCATGTATTCCACAGATACAGGGTACATCAAGTTGATTGTGAAGCTTTAATTCACTGCTTCTGAGGCTGCTGGGAGAGATTTCCCTTTCTCTTCTTTGTTCTCACAGCTCCCAGGGGCTCAGCTTTGATTTGGCCCTGCCTCTGCATGTAGGTCGCCAGAGGGCGTCTGTTTTTTGCTCAGACAGGACCGGGTTAAAGGAGCCACTGATTCGGGGGCTCTGGCTCACTCAGGCTGGGGGGAGGGAGGGGCACAGAGTGCAGAGCGAACCTGCGGCAGCAGAGGCTGGCAGGACGTTTCACCAGCGTGAGGCTCACCGTGCGTTCTGCCCTGGAGGTTGTCCCTGGATCCCGGGAACCTGGCAGTGGCAGGCTGCACAGGCTCCCCAGAATGGGGGTGCGGATAGTAACCTGTGCTCGCACACAGGCTTCTTGGTGGCAGCAGCAGCAGCCTTAGCGTCTCCTGCCCGTCTCTGGGGTCTGCTCTGTTAGCCATGGCTCGCGCCTGTCTCTGGAGCTCCTTTAAGCAGTGCTCTTAATCCCCTCTCCTTGCACACCAGGAAACAAAGAGGGAAGAGAAAGTCTCTTGCCACTTCTTTAGTTCCAGACTTTTCCCGACTTCCTCCCGGCTAGCTGTGTTGCACTAACCCCCTGCAGGCTGTGTACACGCCGCCAGCCCCGTCCTCTCTCTAAGCTCCGACCGAAGCCCGAGCCTCAGCTCCCAGCCCCGCTCACCCCAGCAGCTGAGCAGACAAGCCTCTCGGGCTGGTGAGTCCCCGTCGGCACCTACCCTCTGTGCAGGAATCTCTGTGCTTTGCCCTCTGCACCCCTGTTGCTGTGCTCTCCTCCATGGCTCTTAAGCTTTCCCCTTCCGCCACCCACAGTCTCTGCCCGCGAAGGGGCTTCCTAGTGTGTGGAAACCTTTCCTCCTTCACAGCTCCCTCCCACTGATGCAGATCCCATTCTTATCCTTTTGTCTCAGTTTATTCTTTTTTCTTTTGCCCTACCCAGGTACGTGGGAGTTTCTTGCCTTTTGGGAGGTCTGAGGTCTTCTGCCAGCTTTCAGTAGGTGTTCTGTAGGAGTTGTTCCACGTGTAGATGTATTTCTGGTGTATCTGTGGGGAGGAAGGTGATCTCCACATCTTCCGCCATCTTTCCCGGTGACCTGATACTGAGCCCATGACTCTTTTTGAATTATGGTCTTCTCAGGGTATATGCCCAGTAGTGGGATTGCTGGGTCATATGGTAGTTCTATTTGTAGTTCTCTAGGGAACCTCCATAATGATCTCCATAGTGGCTGTACCCAATTCACATTCACACCAACAGTGCAAGAGTGTTCCCTTTTCTCCAGACCCTCTCCAGCATTGTTTCTAGATTTTTTGATGATCGCCATTCTGACTGGTGTGAGATGATAGCTCCTTGTAGTTTTGATTTGCATTTCTCTAATGATTAATGATGTTGAGCATTCTTTTATGTGTTTGTTGGTAATCTTCTTTGGAGAAATGTCTGTTTAGGTGTTCGGCCCATTTTTGGATGGGGTTGGTAATTGTTGATATTGAGCTGCTTGTAAATTTTGGAGATAAATCCTTTGTCACTTGCTTCATTTCCAATTATTTTGTCCCATTCTGACGGTTGTCTTTTGGCCTTGTTTGTGGTTTTCTTTGCTGTTCAAAACCTTTTAAGTTTCATTAGGTCCCATTTGTTTATTTTCGTTTTTATTTCCATTTCTCTAGGAGGTGGGTCAAAAAGGATCTTGCTGTGATTATGTCATAGAGTGTTCTGCCTATGTTTTCCTCTAAGAGTTTGAAGTGTCTGGCATTACATTTAGGTCTTTATTCCATTTTGAGTTCATTTTTATGTATGGTGTTATGGAGTGTTCTAATTTCCTACTTTTACATGTAGTTGTCCAGTTTTCCCAGCACCACTTATAGAAGAGGCTGTCTTTTCTCCACTGTATATTCTTGCCTCCTTTATCAAAGATAAGGTGACCATATGTGCGTGGGTTTATCACTGGGCTTTCTGTCCTTTTCCATTGATCTATATTTCTGTTTTTGTGCCAGTACCATACTGTCTTCATTACTGTAGCTTTGTAGTATAGTCTGAACTCAGGGAGACTGATTCCTCCAGCTCCATTTTTCCCTCTCAGATTTCTTTGGCTATTCGGGGTCTTCTGTGTTTCCATACAAATTGTGAGATTTTTTTTGTACTTTTGTGAAAATTGCCAGTGGTAGTTTGATAGGGATTGCATTAAATCTGTAGATTGCTTTGAGTAGTAGGTTCATTTTCACAATGTTGATTCTTCCAATCCAAGAACATGGTATATCTCTCCATCTCTTTGTATCATCTTTAATTTCTTTCATCAGTGTCTTATAATTTTCTGCATACAGGTCTTTTGTCTCCTTAGGTAGGTTTATTCCTAGATATTTTATTCTTTTTCTTGCAGTGGTAAACGGGAGTGTGAATTTCCCTTGCAGGTTTTTCATCATTAATGTATAGGAATGCCAGAGATTTCTGTGCATTAATTTTGTGTCCTGCTACTTTACCACATTCACTGATCAGTTCTAGTAGTTTTCTCATAGCATCTTTAGGATTCTCTATGTATACTATCATGTCATCTGAAATCAGTGACAGCTTTACTTCTTCTTTTCCAATTAGGATTCCTTTTATTTCTTTTTTTTTTTTTACATCTTTATTGGAGTATAATTGCTTTACAATGGTGTGTTAGTTTCTGCTTTATAACAAAGTGAATCCATTATACATATACATATGTTCCCATATCTCTTCCCTCTTGCATCTCCCTCCGTACCACCCTCCCTATCACACACCTCTAGGTGTTCACAAACCACCGAGCTGATCTCCCTGTGCTATGCTGCTTCTTCCCACTAGCTATCTATTTTACATTTGGTAGTGTATATATGTCCATGCCACTCTCTGTTTGTCACAGCTTACCCTTCCCCCTTCCAGTATCCTCAAGTCCATTCTGTAGTAGTTCTGTGTCTTTATTCCCATCTTACCCCTAGGTTCTTCATGACATTCTTTTTCTTAGATTCCATATATATGTTTTACCATACGGTATTTGTCTTTCTCTTTCTGACTTACTTCACTCTGTATGACAGACTCTAGGTCCATCCACCTCACTACAAATAACTCAATTTCGTTTCACTTTATGGCTGAGTAATATTCCATTGTATATATGTGCCACATGTTCTTTATCCATTCATCCAATGATGGACAGATTGCTTCCATCTCCTGGCTATTCTAAATAGAGTTGCAGTGAACATTTTGGTACATGACTCTTTGTTTGTCTGTCTGTTTTTGAATCTCAAAATCATTTTTGTTGAATTACATAAGCCAGACCAAAAATGAGTACATACTACAGGACCTCATTTCTAGAAGATTCTAGAAAGTGCAAGCAAATATATAATAACAGAAAGCAGCTTTCCTCTTTTATCTCAGAGCAGGCCAAGGGGCAACTTTCTTCCGTCTTTTTGCATCCAGGTCTATCCGACACCAACTGCCTCCAACATATCGCTCAAGTTCAACCCCAACAAGATAAAAAGTTGTGTGTACTTGAGGTACCTTGGTCGGGAAATTGATACCACGTCTGCCCTGGCCACTAATACCTGTCCCCTGAGTCTGTCTCCAATAAAGCTTGGTGCTGGCATCACCAAGGCAACCAGTGACATGAAGGGCCTGAGGATTATAGTGGACCTACCCATTTAGAACAGACAGGCCCAGATTGAGGTGGTACCTTCTACTTCTACCCTGGCCATCAAAGCCCTCAAGGAAGCACCTAGAGATGGAAAGAATCAAAAAACATTAAGCACATAGGAAACATCACTGTTGAAGAGATTGTCAACTTTGACAGATGTGGCATGGATGTTTAGCTAGAAAACTCTCTGGAACCATTCAAGAAATCCTGGGGACTGCCCAGTGTATGTCTGCAGTGTTGATGGTCACCACCATCATGACGTCATAGATGACATCAACTGGTGCAGTTGAATGTCCAGCTAGTTAGGAACTACTAAGGAAAATATTTCAATAAAGGACCACTTGGAAAGCAGTAAAAAATTCTCCCCAAACCACAAAATAACCCCCAACCTCCCCAAAAATAAGAGCAAACAAACAAAAAACACATTAGTGGTTGTCTAAGGACAGAGTTGGAGAGTAGATTACAGACATGCCTAGGAAACTATTGGGCATTATGGAATTTATTATTTTTCTAATTACTTTAGGTGCAAGGTTAGGTTGTTTACTTGAGATATTTCTTGTTTCTTAAGGTAGGACTGTATTGCTATAAACTTCCCTCTTAGAACTGCTTTTGCTGCATCCCATAGGATTTGGGTCATCGTATTTTCACTGTCATTGGTTTCTAGGTATTTTTTGATTTCCTCTTTGATTTCTTCAGTGATCTCTTGGTTATTAAGTAGTGTATTGTTTAGCCTCCATGTGTTTGTATTTTTTACAGATTTTTTTTCTGTAATTGATATCTAGTCTCATAGCGTTGTGGTCAGTAAAGATACTTGATACAGTTTCAATTTTCTTGAATTTACCAAGGCTTGATTTGTGACCCAAGATATGATCTATCCTGTAGGAGTTTCCATGAGCACTTGAGAAGAAAGTGTATTCTGTTAAGTCCATCTTGTTTAATGTATCATTTAAAGCTTGTGTTTCCTTATTTATTTTTATTTTGGATGATCTGTCCACTGGTGAAAGTGGGGTGTTAAATTCCCCTACTATGATTGTGTTACTGTTGATTTCCCCTTTTATGGCTGTTAGTATTTGCCTTATGTATTGAGGTGCTCCTATGTTGGGTGCATAAATATTTACAATTGTTATATCTTCTTCTTGGATCGATTCCTTGATCCTTAGGTAGTGTCCTTCTTTGTCCCTTCTAATAGTCCTTATTTTAAAGTCTATTTTGTCTGATATGAGAATTGCTACTCCAGCTTTCTTTTGATTTCCATTTGCATGGAATATCTTTTTCCATCCCCTCATTTTCAGTCTGTATGTGCCCTTAAGTCTGAAGTAGGTGTCTTGTAGACAGCGTATATACAAGTCTTGTTTTTGTATCCATTCAGGCAGTCTTTGTCTTTTGGTTGGAGCATTTAATCCATTTACATTTAAGGTAATGATCAATATGTATGTTGCTATTCCCATTTTCTTAATTGTTTTGGGTTTGTTATTTTAGGTCTTTTCCTTCTGTTATGTGTCCTGCCTAAAGAAATTCCTTTAGCATTTGTTGTAAAGCTGGTTTGGTGGTGCTGAATTCTCTCAGCATTTGCTTGTCTGTGAAGGTTTTAATTTCTCCATTAAATCTGGATGAGATCCTTCCTGGGTAGAATAATCTTGGTTGTAGGTATTTCTCCTTCATCACTTTAAATATGTCCTGACACTTCCTTCTGGCTTGCAGAGTTTCTGCTGAAAGATCAGCTGTTAACCTTATGGGGATTCCCTTGTGTGTTATTTGGGGTTTTTTCCCTTGCTGCTTTTAATATTTTTTCTTTGTATTTAATTTTTGATAGTATGATTAATATGTGTCTTGTCATGTTTCTCTCCTTGAATTTATCCTGTATGGGACTCTCTGTGCATTAAACTCTGTGCATCAACCCCACTCCTCTCCCTGGACTTGACTATTTCCTTTCCCATATTAGGGAAGTTTTCAACTATAATCTCTTCAAATATTTTCTCAGTCCCTTTCTTTTTCTCTTCTTCTTCTGGAACCCCTATAATTCGAATGTTGGTGCGTTTAATGTTGTCCCAGATGTCTCTGAGACTGTCCTCAGTTCTTTTCATTCTTTCTTCTTAACTACTGCAGAGCAGAATAATTTCCACTATTTTATCTTCCAGGTCACTTATCCGTTCTTTTGCCTCAGTTATTCTGCTATTGATCCCTTCTAGAGAATTTTTAGTTTCATTTATTGTGTTGTTCATCATTGTTTGGTTGCTCTTTAGTTCTTCTAGGTCCTTGTTAAACGTTTCTTGTGTTTATTCTATTTCCAAGATTTTGGATCATCTTTACTATCATTATTCTGAATTCTTTCTCAGGTAGACTGCCTATTTCCTCTTCATTTGTTCGGTCTGGTGGGTTTTTACCTTGCTCTTTCATCTGCTATGTATTTCTCTGCTCATTTTGCTTAACTTGCTGTGTTTGGGGTCTCCTTTTCACAAGCTGCAGGCTCGTAGTTCCCGTTGTTTCTGGTGTGTGTCCCCAGTGGCTAAAGTTGGTTCAGTGGGTTCTGTAGGATTCCTAGTGGAGAGGACTAGTGCCTGCATTCTGGTGGATGAGGTCGGATCTTGTCTTTCTTCTGGCCATGTGCACATTTGGTGGTATGTTTTGGGGTGTCTGTGGCCTTATGGTTTTAGGCAGCCTCTCTGCTAATAGATGGGGTTGTGTTCCTCTCTTGCTACTTCTTTGGCATAGGATGTTCAGCACTGTAGCTTGCTGGTCGTTGAGTGAAGCTGGGTCTTGGCGTTGAGATGGAGATCTCTGGGAGGTTTTCGCCGTTTGATGTTACGTGGAGCTGGGAGGACTGTTGTGGACCAGTGTCCTGAAGTTGTCTCTCCCACCTCAGAGGCACAGCCCTGACTCCTGGCTGGAGCACCTAGAGCCTTTCATCCACACAGCTCAGAATAAAAGGGAGAAAAAATAAGAAAGGAAGGAAGGAGATAAGATAAATGTATTAAAATAAAAAATTATTAAGAAAAATATTTTTGAAAGTAAAAAAAACCCGGATGAACAGAATCCTAGGACAAGTAAAAGCAAAGCTATACAGACAAAATCACACCAAGAAGAATACACATGCACACTCAAAAAAGAGAAAAAGGGGAAAAATATATATATCTTTGCTCCCCAAGTCCACCTCCTCAATTTGGGATGATTCGTTGTCTATTCAGGTATTCCACAGATGCAGGGTACATCAAATTGATTGTGGAGATTTAATCCACTGCTCCTGAGGCTGCTGGGAGAAATTTCCCTTTCTCTTCTTTGTTCACACAGCTCCTGGGGTTCAGCTTTAGATTTGGACCCGCCTCTGTGTGTAGGTCGCCTGAAGGCATCTGTTCTTCACTCAGACAGGACGGGGTTAAAGGAGCAGCTAGTTTGGGGGCTCTGGCTCACTTAGGCCGGGGGAAGGCAGGGGCACAGAATCGGGGCTAGCCTGCACTGGCAGAGGCCTGTGTGACATTGCAACAGCCTGAAGCATGCCGTGCATTCTACTGGGGAAGTTGTCTCTGGATCACAGGACCCTGGCAGTGGCGGGCTGCACAGGCTTCCAGGAGACGAGCTGTGGCGAGTGACCTGTGCTTGCACACAGGCTTCTTGGTGGCTGCAGCAGCGGCCTTAGCGTCCCATGCCCGTCTCTGGGGTCCACGCTGATAGCCGCGGCTCACGCCCATCTCTGGAGCTCCTTTAAGTGGCACGCTTAATACCCTCTTTTAGCGCGCCAAGAAACAAAGAGGGAATAAAAAGACTCTTCCCTCTGCGGCAGCTCCAGAGATTTTCCCAGACTCCCTCCCGGCTATATGTGGCGCACTAGTCCCTTCAGGCTGTGTTCTCACATCCAACCCCACTCCTCTCCCTGGGATCCACCTGAAGCCCGAGCCTCAGTTCCCAGCCCCCGCCAGCCCTGGTGGGTGAGCAGACAAGCCTCTTGGGTTGGTGAGTGCTAGTCGCCACTGTTCCTCTGTGTGGGAATCTCTCCACTTTTCCCTCCACACCCCTGTTGCTGTGCTCTCCTCCGTGGCTCTGAAGCTTTCCCTCCTCCGCCACCCGCAGTCTCTGCCCGCGAAGGGGCTTCCTAGTGCATGGAAACTTTTCCTCCTTCATGGCTCCCTCCCACTGGTTCAGGTTCTGTCTCTATTCTTTTGTCTGTTCTTTCTTTTGTCCTGCCCACGTACGTGGGGAGTTTCTTGCCTTTTGGGAGGTCTTCTGCCAGCGTTCAGTATGGGTTCTATAGGAGCAGTTCCACGTGCAGCTGTATTTCTGATGTAGTTGTGGGGAGGAAGGTGATCTCTGCGTCTTACTCTTCCACCATCTTGAAGCTCCACCCTTTCTTTTTCTCTTCTTCTTCTGGGACCCCTATCATTTGACTGTTGGTACCTTTAATGTTGTCCCAGAGGTCTCGGAGACTGTCCTCAATTCTTTTCATTCTTTTTTCTGTATTCTTCTTTGCAGCAGTTATTTCCACCATTTTATCTTCCAGGTCATTTATCCTTTCTTCTGCCTCATTTATTCTATTGATTCTTTCTAGGGAATTTTTAATTTCATTTATTGTGTTGTTCATTGTTGTTTGTTTGCTCTTTAGTCCTTGTAGGTTCTTGTTAAACATTTCTTGTATTTTATGCATTCTATTTCCAAGATTTTTGGATCATCTTTTCTATCATTACTCTGAATTCTTTTTCAGTTAGGCTGCCTATTTTCTCGTCATTTGTTTGGTATGCTGGGATTTTTTTTTTTTCTTGGCGGTATGCGGGCCTCTCACTGTTGTGGCCTCTCCCGTTGTGGAGCAAAGGCTCTGGACATGCAGGCTAAGTGGCCATGGCTCATGGGCCCAGCCACTCTGCGGCATGTGGGATCTTCCTGGACTGGGGCACGAACCCGTGTCCCCTGCATTTGCAGGTGGACTCTCAACCACTGCACCACCAGGGAAACCCTGGTCTCGTGGGTTTTTACCTTGCTCCTTCATCTGCTGCATATTTCTGTCTTCTCATTTTGTTTAACTTACTGTGTTTGGTGTCTCTTTTTCATAGGCTACAGGTTCGTAGTTCCCATTGTTTTTGGTTTCTGCCCCCAGTGGGTAAGGTTGGTTAAGGGGCTTGTGTAGGTTTTCTGGTAGAGAGGACTGGTGCCTGTGTTCTGGTGGGTGGGGCTGGATCTTGTCTTTCTGGCAGGCAGGGCCATGTCCAGTTGTGTGTTTTGGGGTGTCTGTGAACTTAGTATGATTTTAGGCAGTCTCTCTGCTACTGGGTTGGGTTGTGTTCCTGTCTTGCTAGTTGTTTGGCATGGGGTGTCCAGCACTGGAGCTTGCTGGCCGTTGAGTGGAGCTGGGTCTTAGGGTTGAGACAGATCTCTAGGAGAGCCCTCGCCAATTGATATTACATGGGGCCAGGAGGGCTCTGGTGGTCCGGTGTACTGAACTCAGCTCTCCCACCTCAGAGGCTCAGGCTTGACAGCAGGCTGGAGCACCAAGACCCTGTCAGCCACACAGCCAGGTATGTGAGGAGTTTGTTGCCCTCTGGGAAGTCTGAGGCCTTCTGCCAGCGTTTAGTAGGTGTTCTGTAGTTGTTCCACATGTAGATGTATTTGTGGTGTGTTTGTGTGGAGGAACGTGATCTCCACATCTTATTCCTCCGCCATCTCTACAAGGTATCTATCTTATATTTTAAAAGATCTTAGTTTCATTGATTGTTTTTCTACTCTCTTTTTAGTCTTTTATATTTATTTCCACTGTGATCTTTGTTATTTCCTTCATTTTACTAACTTTGCCATATGCTTTGTTTTCTTTTTCTAGTTCCTTGATATATAAAGTTAGGTTTTTTGAGATCTTCTTTGTTTCTTGATTTATCACTATCACCATGAACTTCCCTCTTGGAAATGCTTTTGCTGCAACCTGCAAGTTTCAGTATGTTTCACAATAGTCCCCATTTATCTGCAGGTTTGCTTTTTTTTGTTTCTTTTTTAAGTTTTTAAAATTTATTTATTTTTGGCTGTGTTGGGTCCTCATTTCTGTGTGTGGGCTTTCTCTAGTTGCGGCAAGTGGGGTCCACTCTTCATGGTGGTGCACAGGGCTCTCACTGTCGCAGCCTCTTGTTGCAGAGCAAAAGCTCCACACACGCAGGCTCAGTAGTTGTGGCTCACAGGCCCAGTTGCTCCGCGGCATGTGGGATATTCCCAGACCAGGGCTCAAACCCATTTCCCCTGCATTGGCAGGCAGATTCTCAAGCACTGCGCCACCAGGCAAGCCCTGCAGTTTTGCTTTTTACACTTTCAGTTACCTGCAGTCAACTGTGGTCTGAAAATATTAAATGGAAAATTACAGAAATAGACATTTTTAAAATACTTGAAACGTTTTTTAAAATAAAGTTTTGAATTGTGCATTGTCCTGAGGAGTGTGATAAAACTTTGTGCCATCCTTCTCCATCTTGCCTGGGATATGAATCATCCCTTTGTCTGTTGTATACACACTGTGTGTGCATGTGTATGTATAGGAAAAAACATAATATTTGTGGGGTTAATTACTATTCATGGTTTCAGGCATCCACTCAGTGTCTTGGAATGTGTCCCTCACAGATAATGGGGTTCTACTATATTTCCATTTCATTTGTCTCAAGGTACTCTTCAAAATTTCTCTTTTGATTTCTTTAACCTATTGGTTGTTCAATATCATTTTTAATCTCCACATGTGAATTTTCCAGTTATCTTCTCATAATGGATTTCTAGTTGTATTGCACTGTGGTCAGGAAAGATGCTTAACATGACTGCAATCTTCTTAAATTTATTAAGACTTTTTGTGGCCTAATATATGCTCTCTCCTGGAAAATGTTACATGTGCCCTTGAGAAGATTGTGTATTCTGTTGCTTTTGGATGGAATGACTGGCCTAATGTGTCACTGAAGTCCAGTGTTTCTTTATTGATTTTCTGTCTGAATGATGTATCCACTAATGAAATTGGGGTATTGAAGTCCCTTTCTGTTATTGTATGGCTTTCTACTTCTCCCTTTAGATCTGTTAAATTTTGTTTTACATATTCAGATGTTCCTTTTTTGAGTGCATAAATGTTTACAAATGTTATATTCTCTTTTTGGATTTACTCCTTTATCATTATATAATGACCTTTTTTGTCCCTTATAAGTCTTTATCTGAAATCTATTTTGACTGTTACAAGTATAGCTGCCCCAGCTTTCTTCTGGTTTCCATTTGCATGGAATTTTTTTCCCCATCCTTTCAGTCTGTGTGTGCACTTGTACCTCAGGTGAGGTTTTTGTAGGCAGTATATAGGTGAGTCTTTTTTTTTAATCCATTCAGCCACTCTGGGTTTTTTTTTTTTTTTTTTTTTTTTGCCGTATGTGGGCCTCTCACTGTTGTGGCCTCTCCCATTGTGGAGCACAGGCTCCGGACGAGCAGGCTCAACGGCCATGGCTCACGGGCCCAGCCGCTCCACGGCACGTGGGATCCTCCCAGACCGGGGCACGAACCCGCATCCCCTGCATCGGCAGGCGGACTCTCAACCACTGCGCCACCAGGGAAGCCCCACTCTGGGTTTTGATGGGAGAATTTATTATTTGTTTTACATTTAAAGTAATTATTGATAGGTATGTCCTTATTGCTCTCTTGTTCACTGTTTTCTGGCTATTTTGTAATTCCTATTTTCCTGTCTTCTTTGCTTGCTTAGATTCCTTTACCTTTTTCTTTTGTGTATCTACCACAGGTATAGCACAGAGATATTGCAGGTTCAGTCCACTGCAATAAAGCAGTTATCACAATGAAGCAATTATCACATGAATTTTGGTTTCCTAGTGTATATAAATCTATGTTCACACTATATTATGGTCTATTAAGTGTATAACAGCATTATGTATAAAAAGTGTATATACCTTACTTTTAAAATACTTTAGAGCTAAAAAATACCAACCATCATCTGAGCCTTCAGTGAGTCGTTGTAGTAACATCAAAGATCAAAGATCATTGATCACAGATCACCATAACAAATAGTATAATAATTTAATAATTTGAAAGGAGAAAGGGGAATCAAGATGACAGTGTAGGAGGATGTGGAACTCCCCTACCCCTTCAACACATCAAAAATACTTCTACAGTTCTCACAGAAAATTAACTGGAACCTGGCAGAAGAACTTTTTTTTTTTCTTTTTTGGCCCACACCGCACAGCTTACAGGATCTTAGTTACCCAACCAGGAATTGAACACACGCCCCTACAGTGGAAGTGCAGAGTCTTAACCACTGGACTACCAGGGAGGTCCCCAGAAGAACTTCTGTACAACCAAAGCCGCAAGAAAGATCCCCACGTAACTGGGTAGGACAGAAAAAAAGACATTAGGTTGGGATCTGTGCCCTTGGGAGGGATCTGAAAGGAAGAGAAGGTCCACACGGGCAGCCCCTCACCTTGGGGAGCAAGCAGGTGGAGCCACAATCTGTGCATCCCACTCCTGGCGTCCTGTGGAGAGGAGACTAGCCCTCTTGGCTGCTCGGAGAACCACTGGGACAGTCAGAAGGGCTGGAGAAGCCAAGATGCTACTCGCAAGGAGTATGCACATGCTGGCTTGTCAACAATCAGCGCAGAGAGAGCCTGGCACTGGCAGCTGCTGCCTCGCCACTCCCCAGTCTGAATTGGGCAAACACCCTGGCCCTCTACACTCCACGCCACAGCCTGGTGGGAGATCTGGGCCAACTGGGCCCTGGGAAAAGACTCGGTCTGTACACAAAGACAGACCAAGGGTCTTGGGTGTGATCTTGGTGGGGCAGCTGGAAGCAACCATTGTCCTTGCACACACAGGGCAGCACCCCAGGAATCCCAGGCAGACAGGCTCTGGGAGAGGACTCAGTCTAGCTATGCAGAGACAGCCCGGAGAACCCAGGTGTGATCCAGGCAGGGCAGCAACAGACGTTGTCATGCGTATAGGAACATACAGCAACTCAACTCTCGTTGCCCATAACTGGCAATTCCCTATGCATAGAGCAAATGAGGACACCCACATCAAAGTGGGTAGAAGCTGAGGCACTATCTTACCATAACCAACCCCCCCACACATGGCAACCAACCCCCCAACACACGGCACCCCACCTTCAGGAAGGCACTCAAAACTCCAAGCTTCTCCTTGAGCAAAGGGTTTAGATCCCACACTTGGCACCCCAGCTTTTAAGAGTCACACATGAAGACAAGCCCCCCAAACATCTAGCTTTTCAGGGGTGGGGGGCACAACCACACAGCATGTGGGATCCTAGTTCCCTGATCAGGGATGGAACCCACGGCCCCTGCAGTGGAAGGGCAGAATCTTAAAACCACTGGACCACCAGGGAAGTCCCAAAACATCTAGCTTTGAAAACCAGTGGGGCTTGTGTCCATGAGACCAACAAGGCTATAGTGAACTGAGAACAGCTCTTAAAGGGTCCTCTTTTCTAATGTTCCACCTGTTTATATCATTTTCAGACATACCTTATTTTATTGTGATTCACTTTATTGCACTTTACAGATAATGCATTTTTTGCAAGTTGAAGGTTGGTTGTAACGCTGTGTGAAGCAAATCTATTGGCACCTTTTTTTCAATAGCATTTGCTCATTTTGTGTGTCTGTCACATTTTGGTAATTCTCACAGTATTTCAAATTTTTGTTACATTTGTTATGGTGGTCTGTGATCTGTAATCTTTGATGGTTAGCATTTTTTAGCAATAAAGTATTTTTAAATTAAGGTATGTACATTGTATTTTTATACATAATGCTAGTGCACACTTAATAGAGTACAGAATAGTATAAATATAATTTTTACATGCACTGCCAAACCAAAAAATTCATGTGATTTGCTTTGTTGTGGTAGTCTGGAACTGAACCCTCACTGTCTCCAAGGTATGCCTGTACCTCCTAATGAATTTCTTTTACTATTTCTTGTAATGCCAGGTGTATTGATGTTAGAGTCCCTCAATTTTTCTCAGAAAGTATTTCTCCATCACTGTTTTTCCTGAGATGCAGCAGTCCTAGAGATTTTTTTTTATTACAAAGGCTTATCTGCTTTTTAATATTTTTTATTGAAGTATAGTTGATTTACAGTGTGTGTTCATTTCAGGTATACAGCAAAGTTATTCAGTTATTATATATATATTCAGTTATTTTATATATATATATAATTATTTTCCAGATTCTTTTCACATATAGGTTATTACAAAATATTCTCCCTCACTTTTGAAGAATAATTTTGCTTGACACAGAGTTTTAGGATGGTGTTTTTTACCTTCTGCACTTTAAATATTTCATTCCACTCTCTTCTTGCTTGCATAGTTGGGGTTTTTTGTTGTTGTTTTGTTTGGTTTTGGTGTGTTAATGTTTACAGCAGCTTTATTCATAATCACCAAAACCTGGAAACAACTCAAATGTCATTTGGTGAATGAATAAATTATAGTACATCTGTACAATGCAATCCTACTCAGCAATAAAAAGTAATGAACTATTAATATATGCAACAACATGGATAAATCTTATATATATATTTATTGCTAAGTGAAAGAACCCAGATTCCAAAGGATAAATACAGTTTGATTCCAGTTATATGATATTTCTTGCTTGCATAGTTTTTGAAAAGAGGTCTGATTTAATTCTTATCCTTGTTTAAGTAAAACTAAGGTTTGTTTTTTCCCTCTGGCTTCTTTCAGAATGTTCCCTTTGTCTTTGATTTTTCTCCAGTTGAAAATGATGTGCTTGGCAGTGCAGTTTTTGGTGTTCTTTTTTTGTTTTTCATGTTTTGTGTTTTTCTTAGCTTCCTGGATCTGCAGTTTGCTGTCTATCACTAATGTTAGGAAAATCTCAGTGATGATTGCTTCACTTATTTTTTTTGTTCCTTTCTGCTTTTCTATCAGATATTCTCATTGTCTGTATTTTACACCTGCTGTCATTGTCCCAAAGTTCTTAGATGTTGTATTCTTTTTTGTCTTTGCATTAAGCCCTGGTGAAACAGTCTCTTTTGAGGATAGGCCTTGTTAAGAATAGTTATTTCAAAATAGCTTCTTTCTGTCTTTTCAATTTTGGAAACAGTGGTTTGCTCTGTGTCTTCAGTTCTTTGCTTTTCTTCTTGTGAGGTTAGGAAGGATGGTTTCTAAGTTCTTTATACAAAGAACAAGAAAAGAGAAGTCTCTGACTCCAGTTTTTTGACTGCTGACAGCTTTGAAGCCTCATCCCTCCTTCCTCCTCTTGTGACCCACATGTATCCATGATGCTAGGAAAGCCTTAGTTTCCTTCCTGTGGCAGTGACAAGAGATTCAATTCATGCCTGCTCCTGCCCTTGTATGTGAACTCTCTCTTCAGTCCACCCACAACCTCAACAAAAAAATAAGTCCATGTACTTTTCCTTGCACTCTCAAGCCATTTCATGCCTTTTTGAGAGGCCTGCCTTACTCCCCAGAGACCTCAATTATGGAAGTAATAAACCCTTTGTACACTATTGGCAGGGTGTGGTGTCATCAACTTACATATTCCTGTACTCGGGGCTGGGCTGTTATGCTTCTGTGCACCATATGGGAGTTCAGAAGTGAGAGATGTTGGGAGGATTGCCTCTGGAGTGGCTGACCAGGAAACTTACACCTGAAATTAGAGAATGGAGGTTTTACATTGTTTGGAGGAAAGCGCTGTGAATTCTTTATGTATTATATAATCATGGGCAGATTCACCATCAGACCTTTGTGGAATGTTGTGAATTCCTTTGCAATATGCAGCTCTTAACATGTTCCTCAAGGTTATTTAGCAAGGGCTTTGACCAAAAAGAAATGTTTTAGTACTTTATCATTTCATTATGTGTGCCTGTGTGTGCTAAAAACTAGTGAGAAGCAGCCCTGAGGCTTATTGTGTATAGGGTTTTGTGGAGGTCTAAGTAGCTGTGTCTTTTTAGCATGTCATATCATGCAAAGTTGTCTGAGCCTTAACTTCTGAATAACTTCCTAGCTCCATGAATGGGACAGAGAGAGCATGGAGGAACTGAGTCTGCAATAAATTTTACACAAGCTAAAAGTACTACTTATTTTCAAGAATACTTTAATCTAGCCAGTTGCACCTGGCTATTTCTTATCACCTGGAGTAATTCTCAGGCCAGTATGGCAAACTGATCCTTGTCACAAGTTGGATTTCCACAGGCCTCCTGGACTCTCATGTTTGGTGATGAGAAAAGAAGAAAAAGTTTCCAGTTCTTCACTGTGTTTTATTCATTAAAAGCTCCTGCAGATTTGACCTCATACATTATGGAGTGTACTGAGTTAAATGGTGTGTAATAACAAAGGAGATGAGCTTTTCTCACAAAAGATTGATGTGTTTAAAATGATTCATTTGTGTAGCATTTCTCTCATTTCTCCAAGGTGCTCTAGACCCTGACATCAGAGAGCAATAACATTTAAAGTAATCACAGTGAAAATGAATAAATTATTTGCATGTGTTCATTATGCTGTTAAATTCATGAAGAAGTAAGTAAGGACATACAGTCAGTTTCTGATGACCAAGACATAAAATAAATGTTTGAAGGTGACAGAATCATATGTAATCTTCCTGTAAATTGAGTATAAATTCCCAGTTCTGTCAGACTCACACATCTTACTGGAAACATTTGGGATGTTTTAGGACTCAGTGACCTTCAAGGATGTGGCTGTGAACTTCACCCAGGAGGAGTGGGCTTCACTGAATCCTTTGCAGAAGAAACTTTATAGAGATGTGATGCAAGAAATCTTGAGGAACCTGGCCTCAATAGGTAAGCATGACAACATTCCTTCACTTCTTCAGTTAGAGAACAAGTATTTCTTGCCCATCAACACTGTTCCAAGATGTGGAATATGGAAAAGTAATACAGTAGTCCCCCCTTATCTGCAGGGGATACATCCCAAGACCACCAGTGGATGCCTGAAACTGCAGATAGTACTGAATCCTATACATACATACCTATGATAATAAGTTTAATTTAGAAATTTGGTGCACGGTAAGATATTGATAACAATAACTAAGAATAGAACATGTAAAATAGACACGAACTTAACATGCGTGTTAAGTGTCCATAACTTGCAGTTTGAGATGAGACAGCAAAACTAAGATCAATTTCTTTTTCCTTCCTTACAATTTCATGATAGAAGATTCATTTTTCCTGTAGCTCTTAGCAACATCAGTGTATGATTTTTTTCTTTCCTTAAATCAAGAACTTTCATCTTTTCACTGAAAGGAAGCACTTTATAACTTTTCTTTGGCATATCCTAATTACCAACGTCACTATTCTTGCGCTTTGGGGCCATCGTTAATTAAAATAAGGACTACTTGAACACAAGCACTGCAGTACCACCACAGTGATCTGAAAACTGAGATGGGTACTAAGTTACTGATGGGCAGGTAGCATATACAGCATGGATACACTGAACAAAGGCATGATTCACATCCTGGATGGGACAGACTTGGACATTGCAAGATTTCATCATATTACTTGGAAGGGTGCACAGTGTAAATTAATATTTTCAGACTGCAACTGACCACAGGTAACTGACACCACAGAAAGCAAAACTGTGGGTAAGGGGGGACTGCTGTACATTGGTAAATAAACTATGCATGGTCACAGCTCATTGTGGACCTAAAATCTAATATTTTTCTATAATTTCTAATAATTTGCATTATTTTTCTGGGTCTGCATTTTAGGGAAAAAAAATGGGACAATCATAACATTGAAGATTGGTACAAAACCCAAGGGAGAAAACTAAGGTGAGTCACACACACAGTAGATAGCAGTGTGCCACATGAGAATCCTGGTATGTCATAAACTTTTTAAAATAAGCAAATAAAACAACCCCAGCTTCAAAGTTATCCATAAATTTTTTTCACCAAAAACATTTATTTAAACGTGACATAGATGTCCAGTGTTTTTGGAAACAATATTAAGAAACCCAATATATTAATATTACTGTTTTCATAATAGGTATGTCAAGTCCTCTTACAGAGCTTTCAGTATAAATCACTCTCAAAAAATTCAGAAAGGGCAAAAAACCTTCACTTTTGCTATAAAATATAAAAATGTAATTCTAATACCCTACTAATAAATGTGAAATTATTAAAAGAAATCATCAATAATTTCTCATTTTTTACAGAAGTCATATGGTAGAAAAACTCTGTGAAAGCAAAGAAGGTAATCAAGATGGAGAAATTGTCAGCCAGATTCCAAATCTTAATCTGAACCAGGAAACACTTTCTGGAGTAAAACCATGTGAATGTAACGTGTGTGGGAAAGTCTTCATGCGTCATTCATTCCTTAATAGGCACATCAGATCTCACAGTGGACACAAACCATATGAGTATCATGAATATGAGGAGAAGCCATATAAATGCAAGGGATGTGGGAAAGCCTTCAGTTACCGCAAATCTGTTCACAGACATGAAAGGACTCACGAGAGAAATCCTATGAATGTAAGGAATGTGGGAAAGCCTTCACATGGTTCACAACCTTTCAAAGACACATGATAACACACACTGGAGAAGGACCCTATAAATGGAAGGAATGTGGGAAAGCCTTTAGTTGTTCCACTTCATTTCGAGCACATGAAAGAAATCACACTGGAGAAAAACCCTATGAATGTAAGCAGTGTGGTAAAGCCCTCAGTTGTCCCAGTTCCTTTTGAAGACATGAAAGGATTCACACTGCAGAGAAACAATACGAACGTAAACTATGTGAGAAAACCTTCAGTTCTCCTCTAGGTTTGCAAATACATGAAAGAATTCACACTGGAGAGAAACCCTATGAATGTAAGGAATGTGGTAAAGCTTTCATTTCTCTTTCAAGCATTCGTACTCACATGATAACACATACTGGAGATGGACCTTATAAATGTAAGGAATGTGGGAAAGGCTTCATTTGTCCCAGTTCGTTTCAATCACATGAAAGGACTCACACTGGAGAAAAGTCATATGAATGTATACAGTGTGGTAAAACTTTCAGTTGGCCCACTTCATTTCAAATACACGAAAGAACTCACACTGGAGAGAAACCCTATGAATGTACAGAATGTGGGAAAACCTTCATTTATTGCACAACCTTTCAAGGACACGTGAGAAAGCACACTGGAGAGAAACCCTATAAATGTAAAGAATGTGGGAAAGCCTTCATTTCTCCCTCAAGTGTTCAAACACACATGGTAACACACACTGGAGATGGACCTTGTAAGTGTAAGGAATGTGGGAAAGCATTCAGTCTTCCCAGTTCATTTCGAATAGTTCAAAGAACTCACCCAGGAGAGAAACCCTATGAATGTAAACAACGTGGCAGAGCCTTCAGTTGTTATGCATCCTTTTGAACACATAAAAAAACTCACACTGGAGAGAAACCTTATGAATGTACAGAATGTGGGAAAGCCCTCATTTATTGCACTACCTTTCAAGGGCACATGAGAATACACACTGGCGAGAAACCCTACAAATGTAGAGAAGGTAGGAAAGCCTTCAGTCGACCCAGTTCCTTTTGAAGGCATGAAAGATCTCATACTAAATGGAAACTTCTTGAATGTAAGCAATGTGGGGAAAACATCAGTTGGCCTTCATTCTTAAATGTGAAAACTCCCACTGGAAAGAAACCCTATATGTGTAAGAAATCTGAGAAAGCCTGACACAAATTAATCCATGTATAATGTTCCAGAAAAAAATAACATGAAAGAATAATTTTTAGAGTTATATCGTCTTTATCAGTGCCTCATTCTTAAAGGGGATCTCTCGACTGGATACTTACTACTTACGTTCAAAAATGAACACTGAAGTGAGATAATTCTGTAAGTACTCTGTAAGCAGTACTACATAATGATTAACAGGTATTGTTTTGCCCTTAAATCAATTAACATTTTTCTCTTTTCATTGTGGAGCCTGTTTGATTCATGGTTGAATTGACATGTATTCCTAATATGCAGGTTGGTTTAATTTTTATGTTTTGATCATTTTGTATGGGGCTATTGATAAATGACATTTTGGTATTTGTTGGGATTTTCCTACTGGCCTCCTGTAGTGCCAGGTATTGGATATTCCTTACCCATTATATAGTCCATCCTTCTTATGAGAAAATCTACTCTTGTTTTGGCCAGAAGAGCCTTATTTCATTTTCCTTGCTAGTAAAAGATGGCATAGATTTGTAAATATCACAGTGTATATAGTCTCATGTGAATTATTTCTGTTTTGCCCTTTGCTCTTTGTCATTCCTTCTGGCTAGGATTTGAATAATAAAGAGTTTGCATTAACACATTACTGACCAGGGGATTTTTGCAGAAACTAACACCTGTGGCCGGCAATTTGTTATGTAAATGAATATTGAAACACCCACATTTGAGTAAATAACAACTTTTTTTGCACTTAATGTATTTATTTGAAACTTTCTACATGTCTTACTAAAGCATTCTAATATTTCTTTAGAGTGTGATAGGCAGTATAGCAAACACCTCTGTGCAGGGGAACAGAACATCTATTACAAACATACCATGTTTCACCGTGCTTTCCCCTGGAAGAGCAGACTTTCTGGCAGCATTTTTTTTTTTGGTCCTGTGGGTATTATTTCCTCTATAATATGTTCGTTTATTTTACCTGATAGTCGACAAGGTGGATCTTTGTGGGGGACTCTTTTAAAAACGTCACAAGAAGGACCAGGTGCGGGACTACCACTGCATTCACCAGAACAGTCAGTTACCCATTCTCTAGCTACTGCTAACAAAAATTGCTGGTAAGTCATTTCATTAAGGCTACAATAAATTTTAAATGCATTGAATAAACCGCAGTTACTGATATGGAAACCCACTTTCTTATACCATTTTCACGTTTTCCAGAGGATATTGAAGTTTGCCAGATACTGATCAGATAGATCAACTCCTTTCATATATTTATTATACTCTAATATACAAGTGGGCTTAGTTATCTGATGGCCAGTCCTCCTGTCTTCCTTTCCTATAGATGCTATGGAGGCGTCATGAATAGTTGTCACCCTGCGGACTAGCCTCCTGTCTTTCCATATAAGAAGAATCACTTCTCTCTTCCATAAGGATGTTATTTCTCCCCTCTGTAGATTTTCAGATTTCTCCTTTAATTGGTTTGGTAGACCATGATTCTCTTATAGTCCCACAAACTCTGGTTTTATATTTCAACAGTATTTCAGATGTGGACACACTTTTATTTTTCAGTAGTATTTCAGATGTGGACACACTGTTGTAATAATTGTCTTGGTAAATATGGTGCCATGAACCAAGATAAGGTTGTAGGACTGATAATATTGTTTCTTGCAGTTTCTTTACTTCACCTGTGTAAATCTCAAGGTTGCATATATACCCAGTTTCACTTTCGCTAACAATCCTGACCAAAATTCCATATTTTGTAAGTTTTCCAGGATTTGAATCTGAGTTGTCCTCTCCACTTTATCATTCTCTCGTCAAGTGATAGCTCTTGTTTGGGTATACAGATTGATTGAAACTTTGATAGAAAATAATCCAAAAGAGGTTTAACTTTTGAAATTCTGCAGGAAGTGGAGTTTTCCAAGTTATCATTAAAGTGAAAAAATGTCTATTTGTTCGAACCTTTTTCTCGTCATAATCTTTCGAGAGATAGATAGCTGTTTCAATTAAGGGATCAGTCGACCAATATTCTTTCCAGTGTGACTTTCTTATTTGTCCCATTGAAAGTATTAACCCAAGAAACTTCTTTGTGTCACTGTTGGTTACATCAGTCCATTTTAAAGCCTTACCATACTTTTTATATGATTTTTCATTCTGTTGGTGATATAAGTTTGTTTGAGAAGGAACCAACTCAAGAAAGTTGTTACCAAATATTGTTATTTCACTAACACTTTGTGGGTTATTTGCACCTGGCACACTGTAAAGTCTTCTGATTTTCATGAAATGTTGTCTTCAGTCCACTCTTCTGTAGAAGCAAAGGAGCATTCTCCAGCACTGTGAGTTTCCTTTTCATTTCCTGTATCAGAATCAATCACTAAGGTTTTTTGTCTTTTTATTGGTCTAATATTCACATCATCTGAATCAGAACTATATCCTGAGACACTAGTATATACGTCACATGGACAATCAGAGAAAGTATCTGCATAAAATTCACCAAAAAATTCTTCTTCACTCAAAATTCCACGATGCATCATTTTTGAAAATTGTATGGCCATAAACTTGTGTTTATAATAACAAGGTTGGAACAAAAACCTAATGGAGCAAAGTGTGAATGATAATGACAATCACAAGTTATATAATGAACCTTGATCAATTTTAAGCTCTAACAACTTTGCACAGTGATGTTAATTGTATCACTCTCTAAAAACGTATTGCTACATCTCTGGTCAATAACATTCAGGTAACAAAAGATATATTAATACATCTCTTGTCAATAATGTGTTAAGAGGGACTTCCCTGGTGATCCAGTGGCCAAGACTCCACACTCCCAATGCCAGGGGGCCAGGTTCGATCCCTGGTCAGGGAACTAGATCCCACATGCTGCAACTAAGAGTTCACATGCTACAACTAAAAATAAAAATTCCACATGCTGCAACTAAGACCCAATGCAGCCAAATAACTACTAAAAAAAAATAATTGTTAAGACAGACCTGTCACTGAACAATAAAATGTAGAATTGGGGGTGGCTTTCCTACCTTGTTTTGTCACCTGGGTAATGTGACATTTTCTATAATCCATTTCTCTTATGGTTCCATGTGAGAATTCACATGTAGCCTCACTTGCATGAGATTTGAAATTCAGAAGTACAGGAGGCATTAGTCAGATTTCAGCAGCATGCAGGGAGACAGATGTGCAGGAACTTTGAGGACACTTGTTCTAGCCTGTTTTCCTGATTTCTTACCCCTCCAATCCAGAGTATCCTGGAAACCACAATCAGCTGGTTGACTTCCATTTTCTCAGACGTGTAGGTTTCCACACATCTTCCCAAGTTCCACATCAAAGATCCATCATATTTTGGATTTTCCTGCAAGTTTCCATGAGTCCACCAGGCAACTAATTCTAACTTTCATGGTTCAGAGTACTCTCTGATGCTTGGACGTCCATCTTCTCTAGATCATATTCATATAAGGTCTAATTTGTGTAGTAAACACCTAATTCTGGTAATACTGATAGTGACCATGTGTTCCTGATTCCACTATGACAGCTATGGTTGCACAGTCCAAAAGAACCATATTGGAGTTTGTTCCTCTGCTGCACTGTTCAGTGACTGCCCTGGCCCAGCGCCTCCAAGTGAGAATTGGCACCTTCCTTATATCAGGCAGATTGTGGGTGCTTCCCGTTGCTCATAGCTGTACACAATTCCTCAGTACATTTTCAATTATGTTTGATTGTGATTACAAACAATACATTTTTGTTGAACAAAATCTTCTGTTGTTTCTTAGAAATATTTTCATTGTTTTCATACAATTTGCACACTAATAAATGTGTTTTTCATTTCCTGAACACGTATATTTAAATATTCTGTTGTGACTATGAATTTTCAGGTGAACTTTGTAATTTGGTCAAGTTAATTGCTACACATTCTCATTCAATAATCCCTTGTGTATACATGTTCCGGTATTTCTTTCCTCGGGTAAATTTTATTTTTTTTCTACATAGTTATGATTTTTGTCTTGAAACAAATTTCTCATTTGTTTTGTCAGCGTCATGTGGCCAGAACCCACTGGGATCACACCAGCAGTCAAGAGTGGTGTCATAAATTGTAGTACTCAGAATGACCACAAACCCTAAATGACTGGATTTATCAGTAAGGGTGCTCAAAAGGATTTACAATTTGGCTTTTGGTAGGTGATTTGATTACTCTTCAGGGAAGCAAGATGTTTCCAGATGTACTGGATGCTGCAAGAAGGTGAACTTAATTCTATCACAGGTAATCATAATCAATGTTTTCTAGAAGACAAAAACAGTGTAGTGAAGCTAAATCTAATTCACAGGAAGCTCCACAGTCAGTCATATTATTAAGAAGAGCAGAATCTTGGTAATTTTTATAATTTGGAATTGTCTCATCGTTTTCAGTGATATGGTTACAAAATACCCTTATTTTTGTCTTGATCCATTTGTGATCACTGAACAGCTTTGTCTGATGATGGAAATGTTTGACATTTTTCTCTTCAACATGATAAAAGAACACAAGGCCAGCATCCAGTCCCCTGGTGTTACTTTTTACCTTTCCTACCCATTATCTAAACACTCCTATACTTCCTGTGGTATACTGGATGGATAGTGTTTACCATAAAGTACCTCAGTGAAAATATATAAATTCACTTCTTAGTAAAGTATACGATACCTTTTAATATCTCCTTTATAACTCAGCAGCTGATACCTATATGTTCAGGTAAATTGTGAGAGAACACAAACCTAGCAAGAGAGAAAGACAGGATCACTGTTCTAGTTAAGCATTTCTTGCTCAGAGACGATACTCTTGATGCTATTTCAACATGCCTGGCACTAGATTCAACACATACCCAGTTTAGCACAAATAAGGCACTCTAGAATTTGGATATAGAGGCATGAAACAAGTTCTTACAGTCCTGGTGCTCATATTTTTGTGGGAAAAGGGAGACAGTTAACAAATGATAAAGCTTTGGTTTATAAGATGGAAATGAGAGCTTTGAAGGAAAAGTAAATAATGACATGTCAGATAATAAAGAGGCTGGGAGTGTGTGTATATCTTTCTTATGAGGGTAGGAGCCTCAAGTGAGTGAGGATGTCATTATTGATTACTTGCATTTCTATTAACTTACAGGAACTGCTTGGGTGTGGAAGTAAATAGAGGGCAGCAGTGTAGAAAGTCCCGCTTTCTTTGATTAACAATAAAGATTCCCCATAAAGGTAAAGATGTAGATATGGTTCATCTTCATTTTTGCAGTTCCCTGTACACAACATGTGATCATGAGTTTGGACATAGGTTTCTGGGACTTGAGACTTTCCTTTGATCTGGCCACAGATATTTGTAGCATCTTTTTGTTTAACATCCTTTAAGAAACTATTCACTTTAACTATTTCAAGTTTTATATTTGGCATTTTCATTTTGCTTGTATACTGACTGAAACAGTATATACTCTATTAAACCCTGGAGTTCCCCCGAGTCTGAGAAAAGGTTATGTTCATCTGAACCGTTCTAGCCCAGCCTGAGTATATACTGTGAGTAGAGTGATATTTATGTAAGTCTACTGTGATTTCCTGGTGGAAACAACAAAAAGAGCTATGGATGTTTAGAAGGCAATCATCCAAGGAGTAACTGAGGTGAGCTACAGAGAGAGGGTATCATTTTGAGTAATATCCTAATTTAATGTGAAAGGAGATAGTGGAAATTTTTAATGCCTTTCTATAAGAGAATTAGTTGAAAGCTTTTTTTTTTTCAGTGACCCACAAAGCCTCATATCCCATCTTACTGTTCACAGGTATCATTTCTATATGCTTAGACTTAAAGCACATATTATAGAGTAGGAGGATACAAAAGTAACAGCTCTGAGTTTTATTAAAGAGCAAAGGAGAGTGGCGGAAGCTTCGAGACTAGGATGGCGCGAAAGCCGTGTGGACGAAAGGCTCTTGGTGCTCCAGCCAGGAGTCAGGGCTCAGCCTCTGAGGTGGGAGAGCCAACTTCAGGACACTGGTCAACAAGAGACCTCCCACCTCCGCATAATATCAAATGGCGAAAATCTCCCAGAGACCTCCATCTTAACACCAGCACCCAGCTTCACTCAACGACCACCAAGCTACAGTGCTGGACAACCTATGCCAAACAACTAGCAAAACAGGAACACAACCCCACCCATTAGCAGAGAGGCTGCCTAAAATCATAATAAGTCCACTACAGCCCAAAACACACCACCAGACGTGGACCTGCCCACTAGAGAGACAAGATCCAGCCTCATCCACCACAACACAGGCACTAGTCCCCTCCACCAGGAAGCCTACACAACCCACTGAACCAACCTTAGCCACTAGAGACAGACATCAAAAACAATGGGAACTACGAACCTGCAATCTGCAAAAAGGAGACCCCAAACACAGTAAGATAAGCAAAATGAGAAGACAGAAAAACACACAGCAGATGAAGGAGCAAGATAAAAATGCACCAGACCTAACAAATGAAGAGGAAATAGGCAGTCTACCTGAAAAAGAGTTCAGAATAATGATAGTAAAGATGATCCAAAATCTTGGAAATAGAATGGACAAAATGCAAGAAGCAGTTAACAAGGACCTAGAAGAAATAAAGATGAAACAAGCAATGATGAACAACACAATAAATGAAATTAAAAGTACTCTAGATAGGATCGATAGCAGAATAAATGAGGCAGAAGAACGGATAAGTGACCTGGAAGATAAAATAGTGGAAATAACTACTGCAGAGCAGAATAAAGAAAAAAGAATGAAAAGAACTGAGGACAGTCTCAGAGACCTCTGGGACAACATTAAACGCACCAACATTCGAATTATAGGGGTTCCAGAAGAAGAAGAGAAAAAGAAAGGGACTGAGAAAATATTTGAAGAGATTATAGTTGAAAACTTCCCTAATATGGGAAAGGAAATCGTTAATCAAGTCCAGGAAGCACAGAGAGTCCCATACAGGATAAATTCAAGGAGAAATACGCCAAGACACATATTAATCAAACTGTCAAAAACTAAATACAAAGAAAGCATATTAAAAGCAGCAAGGGAAAAACAACAAATAACACACAAGGGAATCCCCATAAGGTTAACAGCTGATCTCTCAGCAGAAACTCTACAAGCCAGAAGGGAGTGGCAGGACATACTGAAAGTGATGAAGGAGAAAAACCTGCAACCAAGATTACTCTACCCAGCAAGGATCTCATTCAGATTTGATGGAGAAATTAAAACCTTTACAGACAAGCAAAAGCTGAGAGAGTTCAGCACCACCAAACCAGCTTTACAACAAATGCTAAAGGAACTTCTCTAGACAAAAACACAAGAGAAGGAAAAGTCCTATAATAACGAACCCAAAACAATTTAGAAAATGGGAATAGGAACATACATATCGATAATTACCTTAAATGTAAATGGACTAAATGCTCCCACCAAAAGACACAGATTGGCTGAATGGATACAAAAACAAGACCCATATATATGCTGTCTACAAGAGACCCACTTCAGACCTAGAGTCACATACAGACGGAAAGTGAGGGGATGGAAAAAGATATTCCATGCAAATGGAAACCAAAAGTAAGCTGGAGTAGCAATCCTCCTATCAGACAAAATAGACTTTAAAATAGAGACTATTAGAAGAGACAAAGAAGGACACTACATAATGATCAAGGGATCGATCCAAGAAGAAGATATAACAATTGTAAATATTTATGCACCCAACATAGGAGCACCTCAATACATAAGGCAAATACTAACAGCCATAAAAGGGGAAATTGACAGTAACACATTCATAGTAGGGGACTTTAACACCCCACTTTCACCAATGGACAGATCATCCAAAATGAAGATAAATAAGGAAACAGAAGCTTTAAATGATACATTAAACAAGATGGACTTAATTGATATTCATAGGACACTCCATCCAAAAACAACAGAATACACATTTTTCTCAAGTGCTCATGGAACATTCTACAGGATAGATCATATCTTTGGTCACAAATCAAGCCTTGGTAAATTTTAGAAAATTGAAATTGTACCAAGTATCTTTTCCGAACACAACGCCATGAGACTTGATATCAATTAAGGAAAAGATCTGTAAAAAATACAAACACATGGAGACTAAACAATACACTACTTAATAACGAAGTGATCACTGAAGAAATCAAAGAGGAAATAAAAAAATAACAAGAAACAAATGACAATGGAGACACAACCCAAAACCTATGGGATGCAGCAAAAGCAGTTCTAAGACGGAAGTTTATAGCAATACAAGCCCACCTAAAGAAGCAGGGAACATCTCGAATAAACAACCTAACCTTGCACCTCAAGCAATTAGAGAAAGAAGAACAAAAAAAACCCAAAGCTAGCAGAAGGAAAGAAATCATAAAAATCAGATCAGAAATAAATGAAAAAGAAATGAAGGAAAGAATAGCAAAGATCAATAAAACTAAAAGCTGGTTCTTTGAAAAGATAAACAAAATAGATAAACCATTAGCCAGACTCATCAAGAAAAAAAGGGAGAAGACTAAAATCAATAGAATTAGAAATGAAAAAGGAGAAGTAACAACTGACACTGCAGAAATACAAAAGATCATAAGAGATTACTACAAGCAACTCTATGCCGATAAAATGGACAACCTGCAAGAAATGGACAAATTCTTAGAAATGCACAACCTGCCAAGACTGGATCAGGAAGAAACAGAGAATATGAACAGACCAATCACAAGCACTGAAATTGAAACTATGATTAAAAATCTTCCAACAAACAAAAGCCCAGGATCAGATGGCTTCATAGGTGAATTCTATCAAACATTTAGAGAAGAGCTAACACTTACCCTTCTCAAACTCTTCCAAAATATAGCAGAGGGAGGAACACTCCCAAACTCATTCTACGAGGCCACCATCACCTTGATACCAAAACCAGACAAGGATGTCACAAAGAAAGAAAACTACAGGCCAATATCACTGATGAACATAGATGCAAAAATTCTCAACAAAATACTAGCAAACAGAATCCAACAGCACATTAAAAGGATCATACATCATGATCAAGTGGGGTTTATTCCAGGAATGCAAGGATTCTTCAATACGTGCAAATCAATGTGATTAACCATATTAACAAATTGAAGGAGAAAAACCATATGATCATCTCAATAGATGCAGAGAAAGCTTTTGACAAAATTCAACACCCATTTATGATAAAAACCCTGCAGAAAGTAGGCATAGAGGGAACTTTCCTAAACATAATAAAGGCCATATATGACAAACCCACAGCCAACATCGTCCTCAATGGTGAAAAACAAAGCATTTCCACTAAGATCAGGAACAATGGTGAAAAACTGAAAGCATTTCCACTAAGATCAGGAACAAGACAAGGTTGCCCACTCTCACCACTCTTATTCAAGAGTTCAACATAGTTTTATTCAACATAGTTTTGGAAGTTTTTGCCACAGCAATCAAAGAAGAAAAGGAAATAAAAGGAATCCAAATCGGAAAAGAAGAAGTAAAGCTGTCACTGTTTGCAGATGACATGATACTATACATAGAGAATCCTAAAGATGCTACCAGAAAACTACTAGAGCTAATCAATGAATTTGGTAAAGTAGCAGGATACAAAATTAATGCACAGAAATCTCTGGCATTCCTATATACTAATGATGAAAAATCTGAAAGTGAAATCAAGAAAACACTCCCATTTACCATTACAACAAAAAGGATAAAATATCTAGGAATAAAGCTACCTAAGGAGACAAAAGACCTGTATGCAGAAAATTATAAGACACTGATGAAAGAAATTAAAGATGATACAAACAGATGGCGAGATATACCATGTTCTTGGAAGAATCAACATTGTGAAAATGACTCTACTTCCCAAAGCAATCTATAGATTCAATGCAATCCCTATCAAACTACCACTGGCATTTTTCACAGAACTAGAACAAAAAATTTCACAATTTGTATGGAAACACAAAAGACCCCGAATAGCCAAAGCAATCTTGAAAAGAAAAAATGGAGCTGGAGGAATCAGGCTGCCTGACTTCAGACTATACTACAAAGCTACAGTAATCAAGACAGTATGGTACTGGCACAAAAACAGAAAGATAGGTTAATGGAACAGGATAGAAATCCCAGAGATAAACCCACGCACATATGGACACCTTATCTTTGATAAAGGTGGCAGGAATGTACAGTGGAGAAAGGACAGCCTCTTCAATAAGTGGTGCTGGGAAAACTGGACAGGTACATGTACAAGTATGAGATTAGATCACTCCCTAACACCATACACAAAAATAAGCTCAAAGTGGATTAAAGACCTAAATGTAAGGACAGAAACTATCAAACTCTTAGAGGAAAACATAGGCAGAGCACTCTATGACATAAATCATAGTAAGATCCTTTCTGACCCACCTCCTAGAGAAATGGAAATAAAAACAAAAATAAACAAATGGGACTGAATGAAACTTCAAAGCTTTTGCACAGCAAAGGAAACCATAAACAAGACCAAAAGACAGCCCTCAGAATGGGAGAAAATATTTGCAAATGAATCAACTGACAAAGGATTAATCTCAAAAATTTACAAGCAGCTCATGCAGCTCAAGAACAAAAAAACAACAACCCAATCCAAAAATAGGCAGAAGACCTAAATAGACATTTCTCCAAAGAAGATATACAGACTGCCAACAAACACATGAAAGAATGCTCAACATCAGTAATCATTAGAGAAATGCAAATCAAAACTACAATGAGATACCATCTCACACCAGTCAGAATGGCCATCATCAAAAAATCTAGAAACAATAAATGCTGCAGAGGGTGTGGAGAAACGGAAACACTCTTGCACAGCTGGTGGGAATGTGAATTGGTACAGCCACCATGGAGAACAGTATGGAGGTTCCTTAAAAAACTACAAATAGAACTACCATATGACCCAGCAATCCCACTACTGGGCATATACCCTGAGAAAACCAAAATTCAAAGAGTCATGTACCAAAATGTTCATTGCAGCTCTATTTACAATAGCCTGGAGATGGAAACAACCTAAGTGCCCATCATCAGATGAATGGATAAAGAAGATGTGGCACATATATACAATGGAATATTACTCAGCCGTAAAAAGAAACGAAATTGAGCTATTTGTAATGAGGTGGATAGACCTAGAGTGTGTCTTACAGAGTGAAGTAAGTCAGAAAGAAAAAGACAAATACCGTATGCTAACACATATATATGGAATTTAAGGGAAAAAATGTCATGAAGAACCTAGGCATAAGACAGGAATAAAGACACAGACCTACTGGAGAATGGACTTGAGGATATGGGGAGAGGGAAGGGTGAGCTGTGACAGGGCGAGAGTGAGGCATGGACATATATACACTAACAAACGTAAGGTAGATAGCTAGTGGGAAGCAGCTGCATGGCACAGGGATATCGGCTTTGTGCTTTGTGACTGCCTGGAGGGGTGGGATAGGGAGGATGGGAGGGAGGGAGACTCAAGAGGGAAGAGATATGGGAACATATGTATATGTATAACTGATTCACTTTGTTATAAAGCAGAAACTAACACACCATTGTAAAGCAATTATACCCCAATAAAGATGTTTAAAAAAAAGGGCAAAGGAAAGCCAAATTCTGTCCATTTTTAGTGCTAACTTACATTTTCTTAGCACTGTAAAGATTGTCATTTCATAATTATTAGTCTCCCTTTTGACGTCCCTGCAAATCATTTCTTCCATCATTCCTAACATCTTAACGAGGTTAACCATGGTAGAAGAGGTTATTACCCAAACGTACAGAGCTCACAGTAATGGAATCTCAGTTTTGAAAGCCTAATGTATGCCACCAACTTATCACTTGTCAAAATTTTAAACTCAGAAGAACACTGCAAGGGACTTCCCTGGTGGTCCAGTGGCTAAGACTCTGTGCTCCTAATGCAAGGGGCCCAGGTTCAATCCCTGGTCAGGGAACTAGAACCCACGTGCCACAACTAAAGATCCTGCATGCTGCAACTGAAGAGCCCATATGCTGCAGCTAAGACCTGACACAGCCAAATAAATAATTTTTTTAAAAAAGAAGAATAACACTGCAAGAAATTACTCACTTTGAAAGAAAATATGGCATCAAATTTCACAGATGACTCAAGTGGCAATATGTTCTATTTATGTTACATTCTGGAAAGGCATACCTAGGGACCTAAACCATCAGTCAGTGGTGAAGGGGTTTGGTAGAAAGGGTCATCACAAAAATGTTCTTTTGGGGTGATGGAGTATAACCCATCTTTTGGTGGTAACGTTACTGTACATTTGTGAAAACTCACAACTACACTTAAAATATGGTATATATAGGTATTTAAAATAATTAACAAAAAACAATGCTTTCTCATGCTAGGAAAATGTTAATCTTTGCTGAATCTTGATTTTTACATGTGCAACAGTTATTTCCACCACCTTTTGGTACTACTTACGAAGAATTGAAGGACCAGGAAGAAGAACTCAGTCTTCAACAGGCCTCTCTTGAAATCTCAATTTAGAAGACACCCTCTAGGGCTGCACTGGCCCTCATCTCATAACAGGAGTGAAGTGAGAGGGCTCCCAGATCTTTTGAGTTTAAGTTAGGTTCCATGGTCAGATCTTTGGAAGTACTATGGTTCTGAAACATAAAGGTGTATCCCACAGTCTCCCCACGTGGAATCTGCCTGGGAACATCCTAATTCATGATCATCAGCACCATCTCTTTTCCAGGCTCATCTTAAGGCCATTTCCAGCTTTACATTTTCCAGCTCAAGCCTACTCTGTAGCTCCTACTGGCAAACATCTTTAGAAATCCACACCTGCCCCACTCTGGAAAATTTCTCTGTGGCAACACCAGGGGGTTGTGAACTGAGATGGTGGAAGAAACAGTGGTCAAACCCATGTCATGGGCACATACCTCTCAGCTGCAACAATCCCAGGTGTCCCATAATTATCATCTCTACTTGCTTACTTACAAAATACTTAAACATCCGCAGATTTTGAACAGGAAAACAAAAGGATCTAGACTCTGACCAAATAACAGGCACTATGTTAGCGTTGCCCTCCCCACACTCCTACACCACAAAGGCCCTAGCAGCCACCCCTCATGCCTCTCAAGTCTCTAAACCACCCATGATGGATATAAACCAGGACATTCCGGTGTAAGAAACTATTCTCAGCCTAGTGTTAAACCCAGAGCAGCCACGTTGGTAATGGACACAGTCTGGAAATGGAGGGTCTCAGAGGCCCTGAGCTGATGATTCAGTGTAGCCAGCTTTCCATTTTGTCTTGGGTCGTGAAGCCAGGATCCCTCAGGCTTTTTTCACCACAGAGGCTTCCTCATTGAAAAGATAATGGTACCTACAGGATAAAGCCAAAATTGGGACCTCTGGCACATCTCAACTACAGGAGGAAATGCGTTCCCTTCTGAGTAATGCAGTTGTTCTGGAGGAGGTCACCCCTTTTCTAGACTCACTGGCCATTTGGAGAGTCACTTAGGATCACATGAAGGACCATGAGAGTTCATATGCTTTATAGACCATGTGCTACCACCACACCTGATGGAGTCCACTGGAGAGAATGGCAGGTTCTGTCCCCAATCAAAGAAGATATCCCTGATAAAAACTGCACCCAAGCATCCGCTCAAATTCCAGCAAGCAAGCTAGCACTACAGGATGCCCTGGCCAATAGTCAAACTCATCTGCACATTTTCACAGATCCTCGGACCGTTGCCAATGATCTTGCTATCCAGTCCCACCAATAGTGACAAGAACTCCTTGTCACCACTCTGGAATAAAGAACTCTGGGAATGTCTTGCTTCACAGTTACCCAATCAAGGTCACTCCTAACTCTGCACATATGAAACTCTGCACTCCTAACTGCACATAAGAAACCTCTCAAACCTGATGGTATTAATCTTGTCTCTGTGGGCCCATGATGTGTGAAACCGTTGAGAGACCTCTACCCTAAAGCTCTAGGCTAAAGCTCTACCCTAAAGCCCTAAAGCTCTAGAATGCAAGGGACTCCCCTCCTCTGCCATGGCTAACTTACTAACTGCCAAGTTTACCTGATAAGGAAAAAAATGCCCCTAGTAGTATAATCGATGGACATAATTTCCAGGCTGAGGAAGGGGTCCCTACAGCTGATGGAAAATAGACTTAATAGGACCCTTCATCCCCTCAGCAGGACTACTTGCTATGCTCTGACCATGGTATATACTTATATAGACATATTCCTCACTTATCCTATTAGACACGCCACTGATGAAGCCAAAACAGAAGGACTCACCAAGACAATGATGTGATCGACTCATTTCTCAAAAACAAACAAAAAACCTCAAGACACTGGGCTCTAGAAAAAGGCATTCCGTGGCACTTTTACTTATGACCCCAGGATACAGCCCTCATAGAAGCTAGAATGGCTTCCTTAGACAAACTGTGTTAACTTCTAAATGAGTCTTCCTGCTGTTTGAGGCATTAGTTAGACCCTCCCACCCACCCCCCCCACCTCGGTACATAGGCCCATTACTTTCTTCTGATCCTCAGGCTTAGTGACACCTTATAAATAGAGGCCTTTCTGCATGAGACATTTCTGTCAAATGGTCATTCTCAACAATCCTTTTGTTTACTGTAAGAGTTTCCAGTAGCAAACACTCATATCCCACCACAGGACCTTCCTCCTAACACCACCTATACTCTGTACCCTGGATGTCAATATTTTATTTGGGGCATCCTCCTTCATAACACACTGTGGCCCTTCCCCACACAAATGTGCTGTTTCCCTACCGATTGCACTCACTGTCCTGAGAGTCACTGGCATTGCCCAGGGTACACACGATGCCATTCAACAAACTCACATCACTGATCCCAGTCAAGAAACGTCTGAAACACTCGAAACACATGCAGCAGGCAACTAACACTTTAGAGACTTTCCATGAAGGGGAACTCCCTGGCAGCCATGGTGGCTGATGACTAGTTGTCTTTAGACTATTTATTGGCCACCAGGGGAAAGTTCTGTTCCCTTAAAGGATTGCTTGCTGCCTGTGGGTAAACAACATGGCAAGGGACCACCAATAACTCAACACATGAGAAAACAAATGAAAATAACGAATAACATTACTAAGGTAATTGAATTGAGTTCTGGAACCCCACTGACATATTTTCCTGGATTTCTCCAACTCCTTAGGATGACTGGAATTGGAATGCTTTTTTCAAGACTTCCTCATCTTAATTATAACATGTTGCTTGTGCTTTTCACATGGCTATTCAAATTCTTGTGAGATGTGGCATAATTCAGTCCACAATCATCAGGAGTGAACTTTTAATAAAGACACTGATTCCACTTTCGATGTATGACTGTTAATTGGTTTTAGATACTCACCCTGCCTGGTCTGCAACAGGCAATCAAGTTACAAAGGTAGACACATGCCTCTTTTCTCTTTGTGCCAGTGGATAGGAGGGTCAAATCTTGAATACCCAAACTCAACTCCTTGATACATTAGAGGCCCAACACACTCTCCTCTTTGCTGCGGCCACCTGCACCCACTTACACTTGCCCTACTCTCCTAAAAATTGCCTATGCGGAATAAACCGGGAGCAGAAGCCACTTGAGCCAGTAAACTGTAGGAACATATGAATTGCTGGAGACACAGTGTAAACTAGCTCGAGAATTAAAAGGTCTGCAGAAACCAGTCTTAGAGGGCCACCCACAATTCATGAATTTTTCCTGCAGGAGCCAAACCATGTTCTTACCATAAAGATTAAAAAAAAAAAATTGCCTCAGGCTTCATGCAGCAAACGGAAATATTTTGATATATACACAATGCATGCTGTTCTTTGTATCTTAGGCTATTTCTCAAAGGAAACTGATTAGAGAAAGAGCAATTATGCAACTCCAGCCCTTTTCAGCTTTCCTCTCTGATTAAAAAAAAAAAAAA